>NW_019744130.1:474826-549295 GCF_002891405.2 Cryptotermes secundus
TGATGATGATGATGATGATGATGATGATCTTTGTGAAACTGCATTTTCTGCCATGACTGTGCTTAAAACGAAAAAGAGGAACTGCCTGGAACTTTCTGACTGTCTCCGTTTGGCTCTCACTTCAATTCATCCCACAATTAATAAGCTAACGGACGGAAAGCAGAAAGAGAAGTCTCACTAGCCTAACGATAACCTTCCAAACTCAGTTGTGATTAAAGAAACTAAGTTTAACTTTCCAATAACTTATAACTGCTGTGTTAAAGTGCTGCGTCTTTAAAATCTGAATATTAATTTGTGTTGGAAATAGTGTTTAGAATTGAGAGATTAATACATTTTTATTTATCAAATTACATACTTTACATATATAATTATTTGGCGTATGTATGTGATAATAAGTGTTTCGCCGGCAAATTGACATCCTTCTGCTTCTTCCCCTACTCACCTGACTTCTATGGTGAGTTACAATGCATAAATATTTTTCTCACTGCCGATTTTTTCAAACCAACATCATTAAAGTCAATTTAATAATACAACAATCAATTTTACGTTGAATAACATAAGTTTTTGGTGATCAGCATGAGATATTTCAATGAAAATTAGCACAGATTAATTTAATGATGTTGGTCTGAGGAAACTACAAAATGCTACAAGATATCATTAGTCCAGTGATTGATAACTAATTTAAATGTAATTTTATGTTTGTTAACATGCCACACCGTATACATAAGTGTACTAATACTCTTTATGATTATGCTATAATTAATTACTAATATTACGTTAGCATAATGCATGAACTTTAATAAAACTGGAAAGGTATTTACGAGTAAATTTGTTGCGACTGAGCCCTCGTCTTATAAAAAAAGAACTTACTGGGCCGCGGTCTCACAAAGGTTGAGAACCACTGCCTTAGACCACGCGGCCACTGTGATCGGCGACTTGTACTCTTCGCCAAGTGTAATTAGAATGATCAAGTCAAGGAGAATGAGATGGGCAGGGCATGTCGCATGAATGGACGAGAAGTGTAATGCATATAGGATATTGGTCGGAACGCCAGAAGGAAAGAGACCACTGAAGAGTAAGACCTGGGTGGGTGGATAATATTAAAATGCACCTTAGAGAGTTAGGATGGGGTGGTATAGACCGTTATTTTTGTCTCAGGGTAGAGACTAGTGGATGGGTCTTGCGAAGACTAATGAACCTACGGGTTCCGTAATAATGTTGGGAAATTCTTGAATAGTTGCACAAGTGGCCTTTTTTTCAAGAAAGGTTCAGCTTCATGGAGTTAGTCAGTTAAGATTTCTTATACGAGATTCTGTGGCGAGAGAAGATACTGATTGATTGGTTGCAGTCCAAAATGGACTTCCTTGGTTCTCTACGGTTTTTGCTGTCTCGTGCACTTATCGGGTTTAACCACAGTGACTGAGTATCACGTCCTTAGATTATCTGCCATTGCGTGCCTACGTACAGCCATCCCCATCCTACTGCGGCCGGTGTGAATTTCTCATTGTTAGGCTTTTGTTTTATGACCATCAAATAAACATTTACATTTTGAAGTGAGACCATCTCGACTGAGGGTGTTTGAGAACAGGGCGTTGAGAAGAACATTTGGACCGAAGAGGGATGAAGTGTCAAGAGGTTGGAGAAAACTGCATAATGAGGAGCTTCATAACTTGTACTCTTCTCCAAGTATAATTAGAGTGAACAAGCCAAGGAGGATGAGTTGGGCAGGGCATGTAGCATGTAGGGGGGAGAAGAAGAATGCATATACGATATTGGTGGGAAAGCCAGAAGGAAAGAGACCACTGGGAAGACAAAGGTGTAAGTTGGTCGTCAATATTAAAATGGATCTTAAATAGATAAGATTGGATGGTATGGATTGGATTGATCTGGCTCTGAATAGGGACCAGTGGAGAGCTCTTGTGAACACGGTAATAAACGTTCGGGTTCCATAAAATGCTAGGAAATTCTTGAGTAGCTGCAGATTTGGATTCTCCTTAAAAAGGGCTCAGTTCCATATGTAAGTAAGTAAGTAAGACCATCTCGAGTTTATACTCATTATTTGTGAAATATTGTAAACTTTCTTGGTCAATTCTGAACACTGTCTGTCTGTTTTTTTACTTGGGCTCAGCATATGGTTCTGGCATGCATTTTAATAAAATGTAATGCGTGTGTGTTCGCGTGTGTACGTCAGACCTGCAATATTGATCCACACACGTTCGTACACTCGCACGCAGATCGTGTGGAGGCTCCCGGAATGCGGTCGGCCATTCCTAAAGAGGGCACCAGCTTCAGCGGAGTTTCGGTGTAGATACGGTATCTGGATATACCACTAGATGTGCACCAGTCGATCTCAGCTTATACTTATAAGAGGACGTTTGTTTTATCTTCGGAATCTCGATACAGAGCACGCCTATGTCACTGTCAGTATATGGAAGAAATTGCAGGAATTTTTACCCTGGCATTGCTACAGAACGCTAACGTTGCATGTTTTGCACAAAGTGTAGAGAGAATGAAAGCATAATTAAGACATGTTCGCGAAGTACTTGTGTATTAATAGAGAATGTAAAGTTTTCCCTGTGCTTACTTCATTAAGTACTATATCATGAAGATATATGGGGGAGTGGAGGTATAGCTCCATCATTCTTGATCTCGGTACTAGATGGAGGCGAATTAAATATTAATTAACATTTTGTTTACACGCTTCATGTGTATCTCATGCTAGCCTGTTCTGTATTAATAGTTATAAAGAAGGGCTAGTATAACAGCCGTTGGGATTCAGCGGGAATATTCGTTTGTTTTACGAGTATAAGCGTTCTCACTATTATTAACTTCTGCTTTTCCGTACTGCTTTCCAACCGTACAGTTTATCGAATAATGTGGCGAGATAGTAGTTAAACACCACCTCCCACGAATAACACGCACAAATAATTAGTTGTAAACTGTTTACTACACTTCACATATCCACATAACATTATCATTAATACTCACAGAATGAACACGATACACTGAAACAAAATACAGCTCTCCTGTTCGTGGCCTGCTACATAACAACTCATGCAAAATGTTAATTCTCGACAACTTCTTGCTGTGGTAACCCTGAGTGCTTAATTTCAGTTCTTCCATCTCACCGATACGTTACCTTTATTTACAAAGAAGGATGAATTATATATATATATTTTTTTTTTGCTTTTAATACAGAGCGGATTCACGTTGATAGGATGCAATATGACTCCTGTTTGTGCGTAGAGAAGATCATTTTGACATTTTCGTGCACCCTTTGGGAGTTAAATTGTGGAAAATTCCATGGCTTGGCAGTTGCTGAGTCTATTGTTCATTTACCATTCATTAGTCCGAAATTAACGCTGGCTTAATCTGGAACAAAAACCGCATCTAGAATAACCTCGGTGAATATTTGGTAGTCCCGGCTAGGGTAATTCGGAAAGCAGGGGCGGGAACAGTGTACGATCTATGTAGGCGGGTGCCTTTCGATTGCTTGTATGTACATGGTATAGGCGTTTTGCAGCGACGCTTTACCATCAAAGATTTCTCGCCAAGTTCTCGAACGTGAGCAAAGTTCATACAGGGGAACAATTATTTGAGCAGATAACCCAGCTGTGTGTTAAATTTAGACCGAAGGATGTTGACACAAATTGGATCCAGGATACTTGAATTTTTTTCCTTAACGGCGGCAGTTGAAATGATTTTGTCATAATAGTTTGATTCTGAACTGGTGCAGCGCGCCTGGAAAGTGTTCTCTCATACGTCTACATTCCGAAAATCGTCGGTCAGTTAAAGGGGTGGTAAAGGCGGCAGGTAGAATGAAAACAAATGGTCTTCGATTGCCACAGGACTGTGTTAATCAAAATGCCTTTGTCCATTCTGTACATTAAGCCAACAAAGACCAGGGCCCTACATATTTTTGTATAACTTTAGTGTAAATCTGTTAGAACTAATTAGCGACTGGTCTTTATCATGTGTAAGGTGCAGGAAGAAAATTGAACTATAATTTATAGTACTGTCAGGCTGTTCGGTGACAGCAGGAAGCTAAATAACTTTACTATCTCTCCACAGTATGCTATAAAGTGTAGCTGTACAGTCACGAAAAAATTCGTGGAATGTTTCGCTGCCTACACCTACATTTTCCGAAAGCACTGTGCGTGGGCACAACTGTACGTGTATTTTAAGTGATTCTTGTGAACTCCGTGTCCCCTTTAGAGGAGTGGGTTGCAGCCCTCTGTTTGAGAGACCATGGCATAAGGAAGTATAAGGGGCTTACACTGCCTGAATACGTAGCTGGGCTCTGAGACGAAGAATGTATATATCACAGAGAATTTTGGCTGGGAAAACTAATGGAAAACACACGACCGAGACGGAAATGGGAGGAAACATTAAGATGGATTTCAGAGAGGAAGGTTACGAGAGGCGAGTGTGGGTGGAGATGGTGGTCTAAGGGCGGGCTATGGTATCAGCGTTATAGAACGTAAGAATTCTGCTACCACAGTATTAGTTCGATATTAAAATGTAGCGTCTGTGTTTTTAAGGAATAAGAGCTTGCTGAGCACACTGAGAGACAGTAGGCGAGTGGAAAAGTCAAGTGGCCTCAGGGTTTAACTTGCAATGCTGTGTGTGTAATTTCACATTGCCTCACCCCTGAAATGAGGAAACATAACAAAATCTTCAACTCAGTGATCAAAGAATATTTATATCTACCAAGTGTTGCACCGAGGTCAAGAATACATGGATTTATACATTCATTCCCCCATACGTCTTCATGGCGCAGTGTTTAGTTCACATGTATACGAAAGTATGCGGTCTACACAACAATATTCTGTATATTAAACAAAGTAGACGCTATTGTATCGACATTTGATTTTATTGACACAACATGTTTCGACCCTTATACTGGGTCATCATCAGGCGTACAATGATACCAGACTCAGTTGTTGAATTGCATCTAATAAAGTGCATCTAATTCTCCAATAAGGATTCTTACTGTGCCCTTCAGTGTTTTTAAATGCATAAATCCAGTCTTTCCTTTAAAATTTAAAATACTCAGATAATAAAATTTAAAAATTACAGACTAAATATTAAAACACAAAAATTAAAATTGTACTAAAATGGAAATGAAGTATTTTGCGATAAATCTCTGCAAAACTTTGTTAGTTAGTTAGGCACAGGGACAACTTTAACTTTTTTACCTCTACTGAGTGTTTTATCTGTGTGACTGTTTCTCAAGTTGTCGCGCAATCCGACCGAGACAGAGCTTGTATCCAGAAATAGGGTACAATTGAAGCGTACGTATATGATGCTTCATGACAGACAGATATTAGTTGGACGGAAACACAGGCAAGCCGACAGACATGTGAAATGCAGGAATACAGCATGACGTGGAAACACCAGAGCATTTAACATGGCGGTGATGTATGTAGCTCGCATTCATGGGTACTCAGAAGTCCGGTCTAGGACGCATTGACCTAGTTGAGATTTCATATAGTTTGCCAAAGTTATCGCAGGAGAAATAGTATTTCATTATAGGGCACGACCGCTTAGTAGTGTTACCGTATCACTTCAGATTTGTTATTCGTAAGCATTATGTTGTGCCTCATTCTGCGCTACTCACAGGCCTGCTCAGTGTTTGGTACAAGGCCATGAAATAACCGAAATAACTGTAAAATATTGCGTCTCTAAATTAGGGACACAGGCCCTGTTGCTGCGTAGGAAGAAGTTCATTGTATTCTAAAATAATTTTAAAATACGAAATTTGTAAAACAAATGAACATAACGATGAATAATGCCGTCTTCTGGGATGTGGTACCGTGTAGATATTGTGTTAACCGACGTTTCGGTGGAATATATCGCCTCCATCTTCAGGGTATATGAAATCCCCGAGCCAGGAAACCGCGTCAGCAGGTGGCTGAAGATGGAGGCGATATGTTCCTCCGAAACGTCGGTTAACACTATCTACACGGCGCCAGATCCCAGAGGATGGAGTTCTTCATAGTCACCGTCGTGAAAACTACAAATCTTATAAATGAATATAACGATCATATTTCTAAATCTTATTACTCAGAGGAAGGACTTCGTTGTTTTTTAGGCCATTTTGATTCGTTTAGATTTTATGATAATCGAAATCGATTTGTATGTGTCTTCGTAAGTGTACTAGACTGTACAAAGAATTCAAATTTCTTATGTTTAGCTCTATTCAGAAGGAGTGCGGTGGCCAGAACCTGCAGGGTAGATAAAGAAAGTGCTCTTTTAAAGGTCTGAGACAGTGACAAATTCATCATAATAATATTATGTTCGACATTTACCTTTGTCTGAGGTAAATTTTATATACACAACATTTCAAGAGTTGTCCCTACCCTCGTCATAATTTTTTGGTTGAAATCATTTCTACAGACTCCTCAGATAATGAACGATAACATTAATATTAATGTGAATAGAGGATGTACAGTATTTTCACGATTTTATTGACTGCAGACTGGGTTTGGATCAGTAATTGGATTTGTTGAACACTTACGACTCGTAACCACATTAAGGATTATGCACTCACTGTTCTGCACACTTCACAAATCACCATAGGACATTAGATCTTCTCAATTTGTTACAGTCTTACGTTGCTTGGTAGCGGCTACAACGGCGGACAGTCCCCTTTCTTGGGGTCTCCGAACTCTCCCCTGCCTCAGCTACCAGCTTCTTACAGCAACAGCTCACCACAGCTGAACACCAGCAGTTCTCTAACTCCATCCGCTCTCTTGTCCTGCTTGTAACGGACCGCGTATAACTCATCGTTCCTCTGTTTCGGTGCAATTGTTTCATAGCGTTTGCACGACGTATTCCATTGTTGCATACACAGCCATCGGCACGGACTGTGTTTACATGCCGCTGCCTAGTAACGGTCGGCTGTTATGTCGCCACAATTCATGCCTTGAACAAATATGCCGCAGTGTTATGAACATATATTGAATTTGGCAGTTTTCATCATTGGTAGCCTAGAAGAATAAGTTGTAGGGCAGGCTTGTGTAAGGTTTCGATTTCTTGCAGACTCCACTCTCACTTCCCTGCCATCATTGTGTTGTGCACTTCAACTAAATGTAAACTGCCTTGAAGCATTAACAGCGTTTTTAACGCTTGTGATCTCCTTTGCTGTGCAGAAGGCTGAAGAATCTCTCTCAGATGAAATCTGTTATAGGATTCATGTATTGCGACCAGGCATTCTGAGCCATCTTGCAATTCTTCCACATCGCTGCACTTTACAGGGAGGGACATTGGCGATTTTGAGAGGCAAAAAAGAAAAAAAGGTCATGTATTGTGACGTGTCACGCTGGGGGAACACAATACCACCGTGGAGCTAGCAGACACAATGACACTCCACACTGGCGTCTGACGGTTCTATTTAATCGCTTGCGTAATGATCCATTAAACAAATAGTTGTTGTGATTGTCCTAAGCGAATTCTCTTCTTGCCAGATGTATGTGTTTTGTATTGTTTTGAGTACACTGCAGTAGAGTCGCACCAGAAATGCTATCGAAGTAAGTAATAAGTATGCATACGACTGTACATCTTCTCATGAAAGAAGCCTGGGAAGACGCACTCCAGTTCAGAGTAATATTCCTATTGTAATCTCTTCATTTTAGGCCGGTCACGGTAGCCGAGTGGTCTAAGTCATGCACTGTCTTCGCTTGCTCGGAAGCCGGGATCATGAGTTCGAATCCCACTTAAGGCATGGATGTTCAGTGATTGTGTGTGCGTGTGCGTCTTTTTTGTGTTTGTGTACAGGTATAGGCCTTGCGACTAGCTGATCACTCGCCCAAGGAGTCCTACCGAATGCCAAAGATCTAGCAAACCGAAGTGAAACGCAGAGTTTCATGGAGGTAGGCCAGGGCCCAAATTGGGGCGGTAGCGCCAAAGGGAAATAATTCATTTTACATGCCACATGTGTTTGATGTTGATTTATTTTATATATCCATACTTGCACGTGAAAATTTGTTGTTCCAAAAGGCATCACATTATTCATATACACGGTGTGTCCAGGATCCGTTAGGACTTTTTTTTTTTTTTTTNGACCCGCAGTGCCATCTGTCGGCGAGTTGTGGCGTTAAGACTCTTGAAGTTACAGCTGTGGCTGTCTATAATTTCAAAGCGCAAGCATCGCTGCATCATGTGTTCTGACCTTGAATGTAACAGTACTGTTCTGACGCTTGTCGGAAAATGGAGGTGGAACAGTGAGCAAACATCAAATTTTGTTTGAAGTTAGGCAAAACAGCCGGGAAAAGTACGAAATGATGAAAAGTGTGTACAGCGCTAATTACAAGGCGTAAAGTAAAAAGGTGAAGTTGTCCCTATGCTTAACCATTAAAGCACTACTCATAGAGGCGTATGGGGGAGTGGTTGTATAGATCCATATTTTCTTGACCTCGGCACTATCCGCAGTTGAGTGGTCAGCTTTATCCCCGGAGAAAGACCCCCCGGTACCCATTGGATATGAGGTTAGGTGGACCCCAGAGCCGGTCTGGACGACGTGGAGAAGAGAATATTCTTCACACTACCGGGACACTAACTCCGACCCCTCCGTCGTCCAGCCCGTAGCCAATCGCTATACTGACTCTTTACTATATGGCCTAGAATGATTAAATAATATTGAATACTGAATGAATAAGGATGTGAAAGGAAGCGATTATAGGTTTGTTTTGAAAGTATATTCCTGGCATTTGCCTAGGAAAGAAGAAAAAGCTTGAATCCTCAGACAGGATTGTCGCTCTCCCGGACCGAAATTCAAAGGGACGTCCCTACAAGCCAGAAGATTACCGTATGAGGCATCTCGCCCGGTTCCTTTGCACACATGTTCATTATTATACTTGAAACCGTTTCAAATAAAAATTTCAGGTTTTCATAAAATCACCATTTCATGCTATCTGCCTCTTTGTTACTTTGGAAAGTTTCTTTGTCCCTCCTGTTCGATCTTTAGTCTGCGTAAAATTTTTGCTTATGTTTTCCGCTTGGCGTTTTTCTGCTGCTGGACCATTTCAGCGTACTAGCCCGGCACTCACCTGGAGAAACTGAGAAAACCCGCGAAACCTTACCGTCAGGTTTGTTCGTAATCGCCGCGATGTTCGATCCCGGTATCCCTAAAACATACGTAAGTCTACATCATCACCGTTACAAGCATGCTTGCTAGCAGGGATATGATGATTTGTTCCGCATTGTACGTTTGTAGTTACCTTGTGCTTAACTTTGACTGGGTTGTATGACTCTAGTTGTCCTGCTCACATGTTAACTGGAGTCATTTCATTGTCGCTGAGAAAAGCTAAGTCGAATTTAAGGGTTCTCCTTTGCGTTTTGTTTGGGATCATAATGCTATACGCAGCTCGTGCACTGCATGACGGATGAAACATTGTCACGAAGTATCACGTGCCGAGGTCTCGTGTCCAGTATGCTCCCCCCTATCGATATCACGCCTACCACCCGCCATTACACTTAAGCAAAAGCCGTGAGACTGATGTTCTATATTCTCATAAGAAGTTTCTTGTACAATCTGTCGGGGAGCATGATAAAAAAAACTCTGACAGCTTTCTCCTTGTGAAGCTTGTGGGCGCTCTGCATATCAAAACATTATGAAACTCAAAAATTCATTGCTGGTTTTACAAGAGTCCGCATCTGAATCTCGTGCACTCCATCGTAACTTTTTTGTAATATCAATTTAATATTATTCTCCCTTTTAGGTCTACCTGTCCCAAGTTCTCTGTTTCCTTCGTATTATCGGAGTACGGTATGCTGTTCATTTCTCATGTCTCCTATACGTGCTACATGTCGCGCCCATGATGTCAATTTCATTTGTTCATCGTAATTAGAGTAGGGTGGCCGGTCACGTTAGCCGAGCGGTCTAAGGCATGCACTGTCTTCGCTCGCTCGGAAGCCGGCTTCGTGGGTTCGAATCCCACTCAGGGCATGGATGTTTGTGTGCGTTTTTCTGTGTTTATCTACAGGTAGAGGCCTTGCGACGAGCTGATCACCCGCACAAGGAGTCCTACCCTATGTGTAAGATCTAGAAAAACCGAAGTGAATGGAGTTCATGGAGGTAGGCCTAGGCCCACTGGGGCTGTAGTGCCAAGGGGGGGAAAAATTAGAGTAGGGTTCAGTTACGAAGCTCTTTGTATTTCTTTTGTCCTCTTCTTAGGCCAACTACTGCATGCCCCTGCAGTATTTCTTTATACTTAGCAATTTGTGGAATTCATTTTCTGATGAGCATTTCATTAGCTTTGATTACGATGTATTAACAGCAGCAGCAGTTAATGTTGGGGTGATGATAGGAATAGAAATACAAGTTTAACATCTTGTCACTGAAACAGAAAATAGGCACAGATAACCCAAACAATTTACACAGATGTAAGATTTGAGGCTTTCACGGCGGTGACTATGAAGAAAGCAGTCTTCTGGGATTTGGCACCGTGTATATGTGGTGTAAACCGACGTTTCGGAGGAACGTATCGCCTCCATCTTCAGGGTAGAAGAAAAAATATAAGAAAACCACCCCCACCCCCCTCAGCTTTCGGATTAGTGCCCAGCCTTTAACCTTGCCTTTCTCTCCCCTACACAAAAACACGCTTGTCCCAGCTCCCTTCCCCTACCCCTCCCACACTACTGCTTTCACTTGTCTACTTGCCTTTCCCCCCGCCCCTCTCTGCTCTCACATAGCTGTGTATATTTCCACACAGTCTGCTTTTACCGGTTCTCACGGTCTCTTCGCTTTGCAGATTTCTTATATTTTTTCTTCTACCCTGAAGATGGAGGCGATACGTTCCTCCGAAACGTCGGTTAACACCACATATACACGGTGCCAAATCCCAGAAGACTGCTTTCTTCAGTTGACACAGATGTTAAGTGTAAGTTTTAGACAATGAAACATTAACATTGTGGTCTTCTGGGCTGTGCGACATGTAATTAGGCAGATACATACCAACGCTGGAACCTGTGCGTTGAAGATGGAGGCAGCTGGTTCCCCCGAAACGTTGGCACCTATGTCCTGGCGCGCAGCTTTAGCAAATGCGGAGTAGGTATGTCTGATACTGGGTCGTTGCCGTCGAAACATATAGTCATAATGTAATTAAATACTGCCAGATATAAAAGCGCTGTGTTGACAGTTTCGTCAATTTTTATTGTCAGTCAATTTCTCGTGTTCAGTTGAACAATCAGCCAACAGTGCTATGACCAATTTTAGCGTATGCCAGATATAAGCGTTGCAGTGGAGTGTGGGTTTGGGTTACACTCCCTTTAGTTGTAACCGACTGGCACTGTCAGAGCGGGAGTGGCTGTGCGTGTTGAATGACATCCTATCATTCATGTCACTATCCCGATTTTAGACATTGTTTTAAATCTACCGCAAGACCGCGCCATAGCTCAAGCGTTTTTTTATTGCTAGTGGGGTGGGACTAAGTCCCTTCATTGCGGCCACTTCTGGCCTGTTGTACCAGCCCCAGATGATAGGTGAGGGTGGTTTTGGAGCCATTGGTGGAATGAAGATTCGCAAGGGAAACCAAAGTACTCGGAGAAAACCTGCCCCAGCGCCACTTTGTCCACCACAAATCCCACTTGACCAGCCCCGGGATCGACCCCGGGCCGCCGCGGTGGGAAGCCAGCGACTAACCGCTTGAGCTATGGCGCAGCCNCCCCCCCCAAACGAAATAAAAAAAAAACCTACCGCAAGGGTAGTGGAACTTTCTGTTTGGGTTGTTATTTTCTTCTTTTTGTATACTGAATTTCTTTTCGACAAATTCAGTGAAGTTGTCTTGTTTCGCGTGAGAGACAAACGCTTTTGAATATGGTTGTAGTCATTTTTTATATATGTGAAGGCAGCCTGCGACATGTTTCAGGCTAGGAATTGCGTTTCCAGTGCGGTAACTTGGACAGTTTGGTAAGATTATCCTTCTCTCCGGAGTTTCATTGAAACCATGTACCCGGGCCATTCTGCAGTGCTTCCCTCGTTGTCTTGTTTCTTAGCAATCTTGAAATAGGCGAATGCCGTCTTCTGGGATGTGGCGCCGTGTAGGTGTTGTGTAAATCGACGTTTCGGAGGAACGTATCGCCTCCATCTTCAGGGTATAAAAATTCGCGAGCCAGGAACCAGCTTGAGCAGGTGGCTGCAGACTGAAGAAGACAGCATTCTTCATAGTCACCGCCGTGAAAACCTAAAATCTTACATGAAATAGGCGGTTATCATTTCGTAAGGTTCTTTCATTTTTCAACGGATATGTTTGCTCCTTACATTAATTCTGCTGTATTTAGTGTGTTCAGTTCATAACTTGCACGAATTTTCCAGTCGTTTCGATTCCTGCTTTTCGAAGGGATCCCTTACGAATGTACTTCATTGATTTTTTACAGTCGTTTGTACTTCGTTAGAGATCTGGCAGCATTGGAACCGAATATGTTAGAGCTCATAAAAATAAATCCCGTTGTTATGTTTACTCCACATAAAAGTTGGATACGACGTTCTTTAGTGATATCAGCGATAAAATCGGCCATTATCAGAAAGTCGTTTCTGGCGTATGCTCCCGATCATTTCATTTGCTTCATCATTGAAGATCTTTTTGTCCTTTCCGCCCCTCTCCCTCCCTCGGTGTACATAGGCGTGATTTATGTTGTGACGTATCCCGGTAACCCGACTAGAAATTAATGGGTTCCGGGTTTGATGAATCAATTTGTTGGATATTCACAATGCGGCTCTACAGCTAGTTGTCACACAGTCTTACTGTAACCATAACACTTCGTAACTACCAACAATTGACACCACATAAACTAAAGGCTTCACTTCTTCCGACTCCGTCTTCTTTGTTCTGTCCTCTTCTGTGCGGTCTAACCGTATAGAGATCACCTCCTTCAACAGTAGAGTTATCGCGTTCCTAGCCGTTACTATGTTTTGACCGGTTCGTTGTCTTTTGAACACCTGTAACTATCCATTGTAACGGAAATGTTTCTGTGTGCGTCGCCTAGGAATCACCGTGACTCTGTATGCAGTGCATTGCTTCTTCAGTCGTATTTGTTGCTGTGGAAACGCGTTCCAACAATTCGCCGTCCAGCAGCGGCGCCTTCCTTGTTGCCACGGGAACGCGCTCCGCGAAGCCCCGCCCAGCTGATGGACAGATTGTAGCTTTCAGGCGTCATGTCACAGAAAAGAGCGACATTGGATTGTGTACAGAGAACTGTTACTTGCATTCCACTGTATTTAGAGTTGTAAAAGTAGTGAGATTTGTGTTGTAATATAAATCTTCGATTAGGAGGCCTGTTCCTGATTTATCTTTGGGAACCCCACCAGCAAGCTACTCATCTTAGCCTCCTCATTATTTACGAAGACAGGCAGATGAGGCCCGCAACTTGATGGCTGTGGCACGCCTCAGGGCGACGGTGTGGAGCTGGTGGAGTGTTGATTAGGAGGGGAAACCCATAAAACTCTGATACTTCATTCAACGCGATCTCGCATGAAGTCACCCGGCAGTGAATTCAGAATCTCCGCGGTGAGAAGTTGGCATCAAGCTCGCTGAGCTGTGACGCTGTCTCTTCTTTATATCAGCGTTACATGCAGTAACTGCAACTTCCTATGCATATTATGCACGGAATAAGCCTACCCGTAATCTGGTACGGTTAGATTTACTGTGATCCACAGTGGATATTGCAGTCGTGCGACCTGATAAGGCGGGATAAACACTGTCACCTTCAGCGTGTGTTCAGAGGTTTTGTATGGTGACAGAGATTTGAAAGTTATGCAGATTTTTATATTTTATTTTCAGGAGTATAAAATAATGTCTTAACGACTGTGCAAATTGTTTTAATGCGAGGTTGGTAACCGACGGCTGACTGCAACTCAGACGATGGATTTGTGCGGTGGCATGTTACAGAGACACGCACATGTTCTGCGCGTGGTTTTAAAATCTATCCCATCGCACCTGTAGTTTGTAATCATATTGTAACGTGTTTTGAGATCGAATCTCGTCGGTCACGTGTGTAAGTTCTAATCCCACTTCTGACACCAGTGTAACGTGTTTACGTTACTGAAGACGCCGTAGAGATCGTTAGTTGGTTATTTAACAATCTACAAATAACGGCTACAATTACTTATCTCACAGTTGCGGGGTTTCACACTTTATAACCCTAATCGCGTTAATCTGTCGACACTGTTGTGGGGTTTCACGACTTATAACCCTATGCGCAAATCAGTTCACTCTGTCTTCAGTAGTCTAAACGTTTACAGTAGGGGAGCTATGTATCGCGGTATCACACGCTCCCAATTACACAATCACACACACGTCCGGCTCTTCTTTCCGCGACGGCTGCTATACTCCAACTGTAGTCCGCTGACTGGAGAACTGTTGATAACACACTCTCGGCGACTATTACTTTATAACTCGGCGGCTGGCACAGTACAACTGAAGTCGCCGACTGCTACAGTAGAACTCGCTGGTAGCCACATTAGAACTGACTGGTACCAGCTGTGCAGCTCACTTATATAGCTGCAGTGCTTGCTTGTTGCGTAATGAGTGCCACGTCATCCTGTTATGTCACCGCTGTTGATTCGCCTTGCATAGTTACCCGGTTACGGGGCTCGGCTATCTTCGGCTCCGCTCGTGACGTCACCGCGCATAGCGGCCAGGATGCGGGGTGATTACTCGCCTATTACGCGAGCGTTACGTTACCGCTGAGGGGTGGGAGGGAGCGCTGACTCACCCACCGCGTCACTGCTGGTGTGTGGGGGGGGGCTCGGCTTTGCGCAACATGTCACAATATATAATGTCACATGAGTTGTCTGACAATAAAAAGGCAGACTTTCTGCAAACATACATACATACATATACACTTACTTATGTTCTGCTCTTAGAGGAGTAAGTCTTCTGAACCGTAACACAGTGCAGTTCGTTAGAAGCCCAACGACGTTTCGGATATACGTATCGCTTCCATCTTCAGAGTATAAGAGTAAGCCAAGCAACAGACCAGTGATGAGGAGGCGGCTCTGCTAGCCTCCTGCTTGTTGCTTGGTTTATTTATACTCGGGATTCAAATAAGTCATTAAAATCAAGTGGGTGCTCTATGATAAACCTATTCAGTTTATTGAATTAGCAGTGTACCATATATTTATGGCAGTAGGCCTGTCTGTAACCTCTGGCAGACGCTACTCCAGTAGGCCTACATGAAATTTTGGATGTATCAGTCAGAAATGAACTGCGCGTATGTGTGTATTGTCATGGCTACCACAATAAACCTGCTGCATGGTCTGTGTGCGTATTGTTCTGTACTGAAGTTCATTGACTTGTGAAAGAAACGAATTCGAAACTGTGACATGATCGACAGGTTACAATGCTTCCAGCTAACTGGAATGCAACATGTTTAGTGGGAAATAAATCCTCCCATGGAGGCCATCAATAACTCTGCTTCGTGTAGCTTGTGTTGTCCCCAAAGTATAGATACATTGAACGGCTCTGGAACCTTCACTTTATAGGAATTCACGTTGATTGATTGCTCCAGCATTGGGTTTAATATCCATTTGTGCTTCCTCAGAGTTAATCTGATTATACGAGTGTAAGGTAAAAAATCACTACAGGAAACACCAGTACAGTGTCATGCCGAAGGAGTAATATGATGAACGAACGCTTAGGAATAAGTGTGCCGGCAATCAGTCGTTTCGGGACGCGAGTAAAGGTACTCCCGCGTCACCGTGCGTTGTATCAGACGGCAGTGAAAAGATACGAGTCTATACTCGAGTGAGTAAGTATAGACTCGAGTTCTGAGTACGATCTAAGTAACCACCGAGGCACAGCTCAACCTCAGGAGTGCCGGGTTACACATTTCTAAAACTCGGTGTTGATATATGAGTCTCCTGATTTCTACCATGCATTTTAGACTTGTTCATAAAAGCAAGGGAGCTCTGGGTTCGAGACAGACACACCACGGATCAAATTTAGGGCAAAACGAGCGGAAAGTGAAACTCACTCTCCACTTTAATTCATTTCTGTTTCTACGCTAAGTGGATTCGTAGGAAGTAACGAGTTCACGGTGTTCTGTAGTGATGTAGTACTTAGCTAGTCAAGAATAGTTCACTTGTTGTCGCACTATACGGTCTCTGTGAAGTGAGTTCTTTTGCGAGCACGAACACGTCAGAATAGTCGGTCACTTCTCCCGTCAAAACGGGTCGACCTGTAAGACATAGTTCATTTCACGGCCTGTAACTGTTACGTTATGGATCTGCCAAATCTAGAAGAAACTGCCTGTAACTGTTACGTTATGGATCTGCCCTGTCTAGGAGAAACTGCCTGTAACTGTTACGTTATGGATCTGCCAAAACTAGAAGAAACTGCCTGTAACTGTTACGTTATGGAGCTTCCCTGTCTAGAAGAAACTGCCTGTAACTGTTACGTTATGTATCTGCCCTGTCTAGAAGAAACTGACTAACTCTTACGTTATGGATCTGCCCTGTCTAGAAGAAACTGCCTGTATCTGTTACGTTATGGATCTGCCCTGGCTAGAAGAAACTGCCTGTAACTGTTACGTTATGGATCTGCCCTGTCTAGAAGAAACTGCCTGTAACTGTTACGTTATGGATCTGCCCTGTCTAGAAGAAACTGACTAACTCTTACGTTATGGATCTGCCCTGTCTAGAAGAAACTGCCTGTATCTGTTACGTTATGGATCTGCCCTGTCTAGAAGAAACTGCCTGTAACTGTTACGTTATGGAGCTTCATTGTCTAGAAGAAACTGACCAACTGTTACGTTATGGAGCTTCCCTGTCTAGAAGAAACTGCCTGTAACTGTTACGTTATGGAGCTTCCCTGTCTAGAAGAAACTGCCTGTAACTGTTACGTTATGGAGCTTCCCTGTCTAGAAGAAACAGCCTGTAACTGTAACGTTATGGCGCTTCCCTGTCTAGAAGAAACTTCCTGTAACTGTTACGTTATGGATCTGCCCTGTCTAGAAGAAACTGCCTGTAACTGTTACATTATGGTGCTTCTCTTTCTAGAAGAAACTGCCTCTAACTGTTACGTTTTGGAGCTATCTCGGATCCTACTCATTGTTTACAGATGGTATTGACACATCGCAATTTAAGCGGGAATAATTTAATTCTGGCTGCATCAATGCTTGCGTTTTCGTGTGAAGTAGTTAATTCCCAAGCTTTCATGTCTACGGCATGTTTGCCAGCTGAATCTGAAAGCTAACATATGCCTTGTGGAAGAAAACATCTAAATCAATGGATTGGTTTTCGGAACTGTGTAATTGTTGTTTCTGCATAGCATATTAATTTCGTGGCTTGTTTAGCACACTTATATTCATTGTGATGCTAGCTGTTCTGTTCATCGGCTCATGAAATTCAAAAGTAGGTGTACTGGTTTGTTTCCAAATTAATTTCGATCGTGATCCTTTTTATTGCTAGTGGGGTGGGACTAAGTCCCTTGTACTGCGGCCACTTCTGGCCTACTTTACCAGCCCCAGAGGATAGGTGAGGGTGATTGTGGAGCAATTGGTGGAATGAAGATTGGCAGGGGAACCGAAGTACTCTGAGGAAAACTGCCCCAGCGCCACTTTGTACACCACAAATCCCACTTGACCAGATCCAAGATCGAACCCGGGCCGCCGCGGTGGTAAGCCAGCGACTAACTGCTTGAGCTATGCCGCGGCCCTTCGATCGTGATACGTAATACTCCTTTACCTTTGGTACGAAATCTAAATGAATTTCGTGGTACTGTGAAAGTTTTCATGGCTCCATGCTTTATGTGACGTGTTACTGTTGTGGATTCTGGGGGTGCTGGGGAGGAGGTCGGTGGGTCTGTATTGTCCCGTTTCCATCTCGCCTCTTCTTCTTCCTCGTGCGCTTACAGGGGCTCTCGGGTGGCCCCCCGGGTCCACTATTGATCTCGACCAGTTCAGCAAGAAGGGAAGTGGGAGGTACCGTGCCTACATTGCTGCTGACTGGCTGACTGGAACGACCGAACTAATTTTCACGTTTTTCCTCTTGGGCTATTTTAAGAGGACAGTTTCAATGAAGCAGTTGGAATTGAAGGCCGATCACAGTGGCCGGGCGGTCTAAGGCATGAACCGTCTTCGCTCTTTCGAACGCTAGGTTCGTGGGTTCGAATCCCAATCGAGGCATGGAAGAAACTGAGAAAGCTGCCATGGTGCAACAAAGGGGTGTAGAGCCATAAATATGTAAGTAGATAGACAGATAGATTGGATGGATGGATGGATGGACGGACGGACGGGCGGGCGGGAGAAAAGGTGAACGGGCGGACAGGTACATATGTGGGTGTGTAGGTAGTTGGAATTTAAGGGGTGACCTAAAGTAGAATTATTTATTTTCGAATTAAATTTGTACCGCATGAATCTGTTATGATGTTAGGGCGTTCGATTAAAGTTTTGAATAAATTTATTCTTGAGACTTTTTGCTGTTATTTGCTTTGCACTTTTCTTTCTAAGCGAATAACTACGGGTAGGTGTGTGTGTGGGAATAATTTCTGCTGTTCTCATCAGAATACTGAAATTTCTACAAATGGAACAGAAATGAGAGTAGGACAAAGAGCAGTCCCTCGTACGCGGAGATCTTCGTTACAAGTACTGCGCAGACGCAAGGAGGGAAGCGAGAGAAGTGTATATTAATATAGTAATGTGAGGTTGTCGAGGAAATTGTTATGGACGTTGTGGATACATGCAAAATTCCTGGGTCCCGGGAATTTAATAATAAAAACTCGATGGAAAGAGAAGCCTTGGACGTTCATGAATGCAAAGGAGAGACAGTTTTAGCAGTTTAATATGTAGAGTTTATGAACTTTAAAATAGAGACTTGCATTAGCACCTTTCACAGTTACATTTTAAAAAGTCTTGCATTTGGGCATAGAAACTAACTAAACATAATGTAACGTGTTTTGCCACTGAAGACGCCGTTCGGATTGTTAATTGGTTTATTTAACAACCTACAAATCGTAACTACAAATACTTATAACACAGTTGCGGGTTTACACAATTTATACACCCTACACAATGATCTGTTCACTCTGGCTTCAGTGGTCTTCACTTCTTCACAGTACGATACGGGAGCTATACCAGTGTCACTGTATTACACACTCCCAGTACCTTCTCACACTGTCGCCTCTAATCACAGGTCCGGTATTCTTCACGTTCAGGATTCACTCGCTACAACTGAACTCGGCGACCGCTACAATTCAACTGTCTTCGGCGGCTGCTACATTTTAACTGACTCCTTAGGCAGTGCAGTTCTCTTATAAACCCTCAGCCGGACAACGGGAAAACGCCTCGCTTCCTTGTTGCATACTCGCCGCGTTTACAGGCGATCCTGGCCAACGCTGTCGAGAGTCGTTTACTGCTGTGTAGTAATCGCGGTATCCCTTGTTACGTCACTGCGGCAATGGTTGCCTGACACAGTTGCTCTTCTGTTACGTCACCGCGGGGGAGGGGGTCTTTACCGAGCGTTGCGTACTGATGGAAGGAGTGGGGGTATGTGACGTCACTCGCGAGACCGCAGAGTTCACGTGACCCCTACTTCCCGGTGCGCCATCCACGTCACAATACCATCCCTTAATGATTGCAATGATGAGAAATTTGACTCGATATTTGAGGCCTACTAGAATATCTTGCAGGTAACCTACATCATACCTTGTTCCAATGGATGCAATTTTAGGTTAGGAACCGAAGTATATAAATTCAAATGCACGCAATTGCACAAACATGTTGCTAGAGCATTCTGACTATAGCACATGACGCAAGATATGGAATGGTTACTGAGCCACTCAAGAAATGTCATGCTTTTAAATAATCCAGAGTTTGAATATCGCGTTCACAAAAACCCGGCATAGGATCCATCCTCATCCACCTGAAGTTCATATCCTCACCCTCATGGTCCGTCACCCTGTACCCATGTCTTCCACCTATCCACTTGCTATTTCCCGCAACGAGGGTGTACGTCTCATGTCCCCCATGCGTGTTACATGTCCCGTCCATCTCCTCCGTCTTGATTTAGTTATGCTGTCCTATTTTTGAAACTTCTTGTGTTCTCATAATTTGTTATAAGTTTCATGCCGTGAAGGTAGTGCTGGAGCAAATCTTTTGGCACCGTTTGATAATTGTTAACATATATACCACACGTGCGATTGCATGTCTGCGCTCCTACACAACTACTTCTCATTTCGGCTTCTTGTTACCAGGTTCGCCCTAAAGATAATAACCATGTTAGTACTTAAATTTCTACATTTAACTTAGTAGGCTACATTTTGTGTGGTTTTGCTGCCTCACAGAAAGACTTAAATGGTAATACTAAGAAAAGTTGCTATCACCTCCGTTTCCAGTCTTGCTTGTAGTGCGTTAATCTATGCAAAAAGGCTGCTGCCTCTCGGGTTGTTGCGGCGTTCTTGGAGATCTTCTTAACTTCCCCGTCCTTGCTGTGTAAAGACGTCCTTATTTGCTTAAACGTTTCAACGACTGTACGTTTTAAGCACCAAAGCTTTTGCTCGAAATATTAAGGTCTGAGTTAGAAGCAGAATGATAGGATTTCCACGCATGCGGTACGGTGTTTCATATTTTCCTTAATCACTCTTTTTGTGGAGACTTCGGAAGTTTTCTACAAAAGACAGGACTTGAGATAGGTTTTATACACGATCGTCGTGATATCTTGTCGTTTTTCCAGGCGATATCTATTTGGATACTTTATAATCGAACTATCAAGTTTTATGATTCTACTAATTACCTACATCGCAGAGCTCCCCCCCCCCTTTGGGTCTCCAGCCCCAATTTGGGCCTTGACATACCTCCATGAAATTCTCCGTTTCACTTCGGTTTACTAGATCTTAGACATTCGGTAGGACTCCTTGGGCGAGTGTTCAGCTCGTTGCAAGGCCTATACTTGTAAACAAACAGAGAAAAACGCGCGCGCACACACACACACACACCAAACACCCATGCACTAATTGGGATTCGAACCCACGATACCGGCTTCCAAGCGAGCGAAGACAGTGCATGCCTTAGACCGCTCGGCTACCGTGACCGGCTCGCAGAACTCTCAGTATTCATATACCGTATTTACGCATGTATAGGCCGCGTGCGTGTATAGGCCGCAGGACAATTTTCAGACAGAAATTATAGAAAAAATAATTTTCTTGGAATATTATTTCAGGAGTAGAAATTATTCCGAAATTTGGCAACGTTTAACGTTCCTAAGTTCGCAACTAGCGAAAATAACGGTACCGCTCGGAACTAAGGCATTGCAGGGGAGAGTTATAACCTTTTCGCCTTTACTTGACTTGCCTGGTTAGTTCTGAGTGAAACATGGGTCGAGTAAGAGCAGGTTATACGTCTAAATTTAAACTTCAAGTGGTGCGTTACGCACAAGAACACGGAAATCGAGCAGCAGGGAGAAAATTCGACGTTGACGAAAAAAAATTGCGAAGATGGATACTAACGAAAGATGCCCTTGAAAAAACGTCACAAAATCGACAATCTTTCCGCGGAAAGAAAGCTAAATTTCCAGAACTTGAAAATAAACTTTTGCGATACGTGCGTAATACACGGGCGGATGGATTTTCAGTGTCTGTGGAAATGATTCAATTTGAAGGCCTCAAAATAGCGGACAGAATGAAAATTCCTCGTAATGAATTTAAGGGAAGTTATGGATGGGCAAGGCGCTTTATGGCCCGACATGATCTTGTAATTCGGCGACGGACGTCAATAGCGCAGCGCCTTCCCGACACATACCAGGAGAAACTGCTTGCATTTCAAAAACATGTCCTGAAATTAAGAAAGACGCACAACTACACCATGGGAGCTATTGGAAATGTTGATGAAACTCCTGTGTTCTTTGAAATGCCGGGTGAAAGTACAGTGAACAAAGCAGGCGAAAAAACAGTGCATGTGCGGACTGCAGGAGCAGAAAAGCAGCGGTGTACCGTAATGCTTGGTATCACTGCTGATGGAAACAAACTACCACCATTTGTAATCTTCAAACGCAAAACATTGCCGAAAGAAAAGCTTCCACCGGGAATTTGGTGGGAGTTCAAGAAAAAGGATGGATGACAGAAGAGCTCTATCTGGATTGGTTGAAATCAGTGTGGTTTCGGCGCCCAGGCGCACTTTTACGTCAGCGGTCAATGTTAGTGGTTGACAGTTTTCGAAGCCATTTAACTGAAAATGTGAAAGTGAAGATGAGGCAGGAGAAAAGTGATATGGTTGTGATACCAGGGGGGATGACTGGCATGTTACAACCACTTGACGTGTCAATAAACCGTCCTTTCAAGTCTCATTTGCGGCGCTTTTACCGGGACTGGAGATGCGGTTCCACGGAGATGACGCCGACTGGGCGATTGAAGAAACCTTCATTAAGTCAAATGTGTGAGTGGATTGTGGCTGCATGGAACACCATACCAGAAGAAATGGTTTCCAAAAGTTTTAAAGTCACATCCATTTCCAACGCAATGGACGGGACTGAAGATGACGCTGTATGGCTGACATCACCTGACAGCGAAACTTCGAGCGAGAGCGACATCGACAGTAACGAGTCAAGTGATGAACAGTAATATGGTTCAATTACCGTGGACCAACTTCAGAAAGTGTCGCATAATTTATTCATGCGATGCGAAGCTTGTTTGCAAGCAGAAGGGGGTCACTTTCAGCACCTGTTATAAAGCACGGTAAGTTTGTGTTATCTTTTTACAGTATTCTTATAAATGCGTGCATGTACAGAAACTGATGTAAGGGTATCAGCGACACGACTGCACTCTCGCTAGCGGGGAGGGGCACAGTAGTCGCGGAGAAACGTTCCATCCGCTCTACGCTGCTGCCCCGGTTTCCTCGATCTTTGAACAGCCTGTATTACTAATTATGAATATAATTTTTTTTAATGAAGTGTGATTTCGAATATAAGCCGCACCCCAGTTTTCCTCTTGAAATTTTGGCAAAAAATGTGCGGCCTATACATGCGTAAATACGGTATTCTGAATTAAGCAAATACTTTAGTATCTAGAAATGACTCACGTTGTCAGAATTAGTTCCGCCACTCTTCGTAAGAAAGCGCTATTGGTGCTTCAGGCTACTGCTGCCATACATCATGCTGATCTGTGTGAGTGGTACTGTTCCCAGAAAGCAGAAGGAAACTTCGTTTGCAAGACGTTGCATGACACCGTACGTGATGCAGGCTTGCCGTGGCAGTTTATTTCATAATTTAAAAACCTGTAGCATTCTTTCCCCATTTTGAAAAATATAAATGTAGGCTTATGAGATCTCCATGTTGTCTGCATGTCTGTGTATCGTGTATCATGGCACTTGAGCCCATATGGACGGTGTACTTCATACATCCCTTTCATTAGACAGTATGTTGTCTGTTTGTGTATCCGACTGTTGTTGCTAGGCAACGGCTCCGTATCCACCTTCCCGCGGCAACGAATACACGCACAATAGAGGAACAAATGGGCGCATCGTTTTCTGTGCGGTCCTTGTCATATCAAAGGGACGCACACGATTAGTTCTTCCCAGAACTTCTTGTTTCTCTTTATAAAAACTAAATATTTGAAACCGTTATATAGTTCTCTTCCTAGACTTGATGAATTTCTGCTGTTAATTCAGGATGGCATCAGATGAGACTGCGAAACGGTGAGATCAGATGTAACTGGTCCTTCTGTGGAGCGCGCAGCCGGCAGGAAACACATAAGGGAAGGCGAGAATTGTCTGTTGGATTCAGTGTACGTATTTCCTATAGTCCATGGCATGGTCTGGGGATCAATAAAATACTTTTCATAATGATCAGCGCATCCGAAAAGAATTGCGCATGTATCAGTAGACAGCAGGCAACGCATCGGCGCAGTCATATAAACCACGTTGCTTTGTGTCCGGTTACAGATCTCCCATTTGTGTTTGTTAACTGAACTTGGTAGCAGAACAGGTTCAGAAAAGGCACATGGACGTACCTCAAAACAGAACGGTGCCAGTCTTTGTTTCTTGGGAACAAGTGCAAGTTTCGAAATGTTGGTTGATCCCTCCGTTTCTGCCTCCATATGGACTATTACAAGCCTCCTCTGCAACGTAGGGGGTCTCGGAGGATCATGCTACCTCCATCTTCACGGTAGAAGTTAATGACTTAATCACACAGAGATGACTACCTTTTCGGATTTGTTGAGCCTTTTGAAAGTGGTGTCAATCTGAATATTAATTACATCTTGGACATTGTGCACTACCCAAAATAAAAAAAAAGTAAAGATATCCCTGTAACAGGCCGTGGAGACCCATAGGGTTTTTTAGATGTTGCCGTTCCCACATTTTCTAGACAGTCGGCTCATAGATGGCGGTAAGGTTGTCAGCCTTACGCTCCGGCCCTCCTTTACCCCCAGGAATATTCTTGGTACTCATTTCTGTTAGAGGCTGAGTCTAACCCAGGGCCATAGTGCGGCTGGAAGGATTAGGCAAATTAAAAAAAATCCAATAACCGCATCGGGATTCGTTCCCGCGACCTTCCGGCTTGTAGCATAGTGCCTCAACCAACTACGCTACCGCGTGCCCCCTACCCAACATAATTAAGTTGTAATTTAAATCAGGACGCTAACATTTTTGGTAATTTGCATTAAATAACTGCAAGATGCACTTAGGAAATATCTGCTCTAGGCACAAAACTGACGTCACCATACAACGAAAACTGCTCTCACATTCCGTCCGTAGGCTGGGCTTTTTGTGCTGTGCCAGTTATTGTAAAGAACACATGGCAGGAACAAGCGAGAAGCAGCGCAGGACACGGGACCCCGCCTCTGCATCCCTCATGTAACGTGATTTGCTACAATTACGGTGTTAGCCCGGGACCAAATTAAAGAGTGGAGTCACCGTCAGATGGCTGCTATCAGGGGCGTGGTCTATGTATGGCCACTCCGACTCACCCTAATTGCCTTCTACCCTACTCTTACAAGATGTCCATACAAACAGGGGATGTTTGGCCCCTCCGTCACGTTGACTTCAGGAGGATAGTTTTGCTTAGTGGGAAACCAACATAACACCTCTTGAGTTCTGTGTTTGTTTCCTGCGAAAGAGCAATTTCTGGTGCCAGTCCCCAAAGTGAAGTTCCGTGCCTTTGGGTATGCGGCTTCCTGGGAGGTACGTGGATCGATTCGCGGACCTGGCAGTGAGACCTCTCTCATTTTCTCTCCCTGCTCACACCCAAGCGACAAATATCTCTTTCTTTCAGTCTTAAAGTTTCCCATTGTGCACATAATCCAAACATCGTAAATGCAGTGCATACGTTAGTTTATCGGTGACATTTTTTATGAAGGAATGACGTAAACAGTAAGAGCTCTCGCAATTTATTACGATAGCCTGTTTATTATACTAGTATATCGTGATACCGAAATTCGGCCCCAAAACAAGCTTTGAATACTGTCACGTGTATTAGTGACTAATAACGCGGGTTTTGTACCTGAAGTCAGGCCACGACTGATTCCTTCCACGACCTTGGACTGTCGTCCTATCATTACACGGTGTACCTATTGTATTGTATTGTATTGGAGAGGGTGGGTTTTCCCCATGCACTTAGACCAACTGTTGGTCCATTGTACGTCCCCCTATGATATTCTACCAGTCTCTATTCCCTACCGGTACTTGTGCGTACCATCAGTCCCGACTCAGCCAGCGAGTTCGGCCTCTACTGGCTCAGCGGTATCTCGATGCTTCCCCCATCTACCAGAGGCGTTAGAGACTACTGTTGGGCGGGAAATGTCCTGAATTTGGCTCAGTGGTCCCCTTGGGACATGAGGTTCTTTTATGTGCTGTAAAGCTACGACACGGGACCCACGGCTTAAAGTCCCTCCCGGAGGACTTGTTCCCTGAATTTTTCAGCCGGGTTTGAACCCGCGTACCTTGAGTCACGAGGTGGGAACGTTACCCCTAGACTACGGAGGCCGCTGCACGGTGTACCTACCTACCTACCTCTCTACCATTTGGCGCTACAGCCATGGGTGAGCCTTGGCCTCCTCCATAACCAGTCTCCACTGCTCTCTATTCCTTATCTTCTCTATCCATCCTTTTACCTTCATCTCTTCAGGTCGTTCTCTAACATCGTCTCGTCATCTCATCCTGGGTCTTCCTTTCCTTCTTTTGGAATAGCATGTCATTTCCTGGGCTACTTCCTGCATCTTTCCGTGTTGCAGCATTGTCCGTACATTCCAAGTTGCCATGATAATATCGTTGTTCCTTGTCCTTCGCTTAGTCCGTTTCCCATTTGTTCTACTTATGCGAGGCTGGTTGTTACGTTTCTGAACAAAATTCTTTTTACAGGATGAGGTTCTTATTGTCATTCCCAACCACCAACCTGGAGGACCAGGGTAACTTTCTTAGCCTCGACTTTACCCTTTGACCTTTCCAGCATGGTTGACTCTACTGGTAGTTAAACTACCGCCAGCATAGCTCTCTAGGTCACAGAGTCACGTAAGCCCCACCACCACGACAAGGTGGAGACACCCTTGGGGTGTATTACACGCTATGCGATCTGAATTATTGAAAATATCCATAAGTAAACCAAGTAGGAATAGATTGCTGTGCCTTAAATTTGAAATTCGTTGCTTATTTTGCCTTCATGTGAGGTGTAGTTTGTGGAGAGATTGTGACTTGATAGTAGCGACGTAAAAGCAAGACGGAGACAAATAATATGGAGATGAAGGTTGCCAATTTGTTCTCCACCAAATATTATAAGGATACTCAATAGAAAGGTTGGTCGGGACGTATGGTGCGCTTGGGTTGAGAAATGGATACACAGAACTTTAGTCGTAAGGGTGGGAGAGAAGAGAGTACTCGGGAGACCGAACCGCTGATATTGAAGTAATGTGATCTCAGGGTGTTGAGTGGATGCAGTTGGCTCAGGATGGACTCCAGTGATGGGCTTATGCGTTCAGTAATGAACGTTTGGCTGTGAAGTTGAGAAAGTTGGCTCAAGCGGTAACATTTTTGACATGTATTCTTGAGGTTCCCGGTTGGAATCCCGTCTGGGACACCGACTGCCGCTTTTCGTGAATTTGCTCCATCCTTCCAGACAAAGGCCTTATCTGTTTCAAGTTTCAGATATTCAGTAAAATGAGCAGGGCAATGGTGAGCAAGTACAGACCTGGATGAAGACGCTCGCCACTTCTTTGAGGATAGGCTTACCTTCCTGGAATTCACCTGGTCGGAGTCAACAGAATCATGAACATTAGTTAGGATAGCGGGTAACTAGCTGGGACTTGAACCGGGCACTACTCAGATATAAATCTAGAACGCTGTCGCTACACAACGTGCTCGGTGATAAGACTTATCATCAAGTGTATCTTATGTGAACGATAGAATCAAATTTACATGAGACTACATTCTTGTTATTCCAGGCTGTCGTCTGAGTTTAGAATCCTATGAATGTGTAATGATGTTCCAGACACGAACATATTGTACGTGGAACATTGTATGAGAGGTCGCTGCCTGGTAGTAGGTAGTCCTTCAGTTAATCGGCCTGGGTAGAAACGATTCGACCTCAATTGCCCTGCAGTGAAGTAACACTCTGTTAAGCTATGCGAGAAACAGATTGGAAGAACGCGTGGTGCATACTGTTCTCCAGACTTTTCCAATCAGGCGAGACTAGCAGCAACTTTACAAATTAAGAATCAGTTTTCTCTTCCTTATTTGAAGTATTTAAACTTGCAAGAAGCAAGTTAACAATTTTTCATATTTGCAAAATTTGTAATTTTTAGTATATTGTCGCGTGTTTCATATGTAACGCGACAAATAATTTCACGCACGTCTGTATCTGCTTATGTTGTTGAGATCAGTTCATTGCCCTCTCGTTGTTCAGTATCACTGGTCAAAATACGGTGCTCACTCTTCCCCCGACTGTTTACCATTACACTGCACTTGCTGACTAGTGACTTAGTCACACACTGACTACTCTCACTGAAAATGTCGCTAAAGTACGTATATACTGCAGCCCGTCCCGTTTGCCCAGGACTGAGGCCCGTTGACGGACTGACTCACTAAATGCTCATGTTGCAGCCGATAATTGTGTTGGAATCTACTTAGTTATTTTTCTTATTATTCTTGTCTATCGTGTCATTAAGTGTGTTGAGTGTCTCCACGCCATGTATCTTCTCTGTATTATAGGGCGATATATAAATATAAAAAAAATGTTTTTGGCTGTGATAATGGTTTGATCAAACGTAATTTCACACGTATATTTTAGAACCGCTTTTTGGCGTATGGAATAATGCTGGTTGGGATTAAATTGCCTTTTATTATTGTCACTTATGGGCGATTTTCGTTCCTAATAACGTGTTTTGCGAGCCGCTGTCTAGCAATGGACTATTCCGTTACATTATTATGGTTATTATTGTATGACAAGGAGTCTAAACGTGATTTTCATAATCATGTCAGCTATGTATTTCTCACTGTATTGAGTTGTTTGGTCTTGTTCGCAGGGTAACGTTTTCCTTATCATTCGAATGCCTGTATACTCGTTTGTTAGTTATATTCGCGTTAGTTACGTTAGATTTAAGCCTGAATAGGACTCTGTTTTCTGGTGTTATGTTGCGCACACTGATGCCAGCAAACTGGAACGCATACAGCGGAAGTTTGATCGTTTCTTTCCTCATGTCCATTACAATTGTGCTTATGCTTCAGAGAAGTTTGAGTTGTACAGTCTGTAAGTTTTATAGCCGTTTGAAATTGCTTGGCTTAGATTGCAATGATGAAACCTTTGTCACAATATTCAAGTTTCTTTATTGGTTGAATTCATTTATGATGAAATTGTTAGGACCTAATGCAATACAGTGGTTCGGTACACTTCTGCTGAGGCCACGGGTTCTTCTCAACACTGGATCACTGGCCAGCAAATACGTGTATTATCTATATGTAAATCAAATAACATGTCGGATTCAGTTTTCACGGTGATTTTGTAGTTATACATCTATGTCCCGCCATAATTATAATTAATTGTTACACATCAGTGCTTTAACAGTCTTCCGGAGTTCTGAGTTTGGTTATCATCCCAAGTGGACACGAATTTCAGAGAAAGAATTACGGTTGTGCTCTGTGTCAATGTATGAGACTCGCATCTAAATTGCCTTGAGGCGACGGGAGTATCTCCCTATCTGATTGGATGAAATGTAGTCCTTTTAGGAGACACAGAAAAGGCCGCACCATAGCTCAAGCGGTTAGTCGCTGGCTTCCCACCGCGGCGGCCCGGGTTCGATCCCGGGTCTGGTAAAGTGGGATTTGTGGTGGACAAAGTGGCGCTGGGGCGGGTTTTCTCCGAGTACTTCGGTTTCCCCTGCCAATCTTCATTCCACCAGTTGCTCCACAATCACCCTCACCTATCATCTGGGGCTGGTACATAGGCCAGAAGTGGCCGCAGTACAAAAGGGAAGAAGAGCTCCAAGAGCAACTGGGTAAGGTCTGACAGGTGTCAGCTTCCCGTCTGCGAGAATGCCTCAAGTTGCAGTCTAACCTGCTCTTTATGTGTAAACTTCTTCTAAATGACCTTCATAACTTGTAAATGTATCCTTTAATATACTTCTTCTTTTGTTTCAGGTACGTTCGCTTTGTCTCGTCATATGTTTTCCTCCAGAGGGTAAGTTACTTACGAGAAGCATCTGCTTTATCGTACGTCATCAGTTCTCGGGGCTTAGCGCATACTGATCAGTTAGTCCACTAAAGCCTCCTGCCTGAAGTCGACCTTCATCCATTTAGAAGAATCGTAGCTGAAAGTTGAAGTTTGAACAGTTGTATTGCAATATTTTAAATCTTAACGCGAGGTTGCTGAGTGTTAATTTTGAAGAGACCTTCTTGAAAAGGGTATATACTCCTACCAGGCTGACATATATATATATGTATATATTTGTATTAGAATGAAGAAGTCAAGGAGGATGAGGTGGGCAGGGTATGTAGCACGAATGCTGGAGACGAGGAATGCATATAGGATATTGGTGGGAAAGCCGAAAGGAAAGAGACCACTGGCAATACCAAGGCGTAGGTGGGTGGACCATATTAAAATGGATCTTAGAGAGATATTTTTTTATTGCTAGTGGAGTGGGACTAAGTCAGTTGTACTGCGGCCACTTCTGGCCTGTTGTACCAGCCCCAGATGATAGGTGAGGGTGATTGTGGAGCAATTGGTGGAATGAATATTGGCAGGGAAAACCGAAGTACTCGGAGAAAACCTGCCTCAGCGCCACTTTGTTCACCACAAATCCCACTTGGCCAAGCCCCGGGATCGAACCCGGGCCGCCGCAATGGGAAACCAGCGACTAACCGCTTGAGCTATGGCGCGGCCAAATGTTAGAGAGATAGGATGGGATTGCATGGATTGGATTGATGCGGCTCCAGGATAGAGACCAGCGGAGGGCTCTTGCGAACACGACAATGAACCTTCGGTTTCCACAAAATGCTGGGAAATTCTTGATTCGTATATCCTTCTGAAGATGGTCCCTCAGACCGTAACATGTCAAGGATTTATGAGTCACACTGGACGGTGTTGATAACCTTTTATAATATATGTTTTGTATAAAATTGATTGAAGCGATACATAAATAGCGTAGTAGTGATAAGAATACAGACTTCAGACGCAGGTTATTGTAAGAGAGAAGTACTAGCTGGCTCTAAGCACTTCATCTTGTTAGCGGCCATGTGAACGTACGTATGACTGCTCAGCGGCTCTGTATCACGCTTAGGGACAGCGGAGAAATTCTTAATAATGTAACTAAGTCTAGAATATTAATTAAGAACTTGCGAATTCTTGTAGTTTCACTCCTCCCAAACTTTGCTACATATTAAAATACTATAGACAAGGATTTTTAAAGAAGGTTTGTAACTTCTGATTTTAAAATTGCCATGCTTTGAAACGTTCGCGACTGTAGCTTAATACCAAGTAGCTCCTTTTGTTTTATACGAACACGGAAACGAAGAAATTGACGTGATTTACTCGGGAACCAGGAATGAAGACAGACTTACGTTAAATTTCTGAAAAAGTTGTTCCGAGGATTGCGAGGAAAAGATTGGGTCCACAGTTTCTACGACTGTGCATTCATTATTATACATATAATGAGAAAACCAAACGTCATCCTCAAATACTCTAAAATGCTTTGCAAATGTATTAGTGTTTTGCTTATTAAGCGTTTTAAAAGGGCATGGTACTGTTGCAGATGTTACATTCATATGTCTTAAAATATTCGTTGCCCCACGCAACTTTTAAAGAGGATATTTGATCATATTGATCCGAAATATATAAGACTACTAGATTAATTACCATAGATCATAAAGACATTTCAGCTGTGATCTTTCAGTTATTCCCTAACTAACTTCCGAGTATTTTATGGAACCCGAAGGTTCATCATCGTGTTCACAAGAGCCCTCCACTGGTTCCTATCCTGAGCCAGATCGATCCAGTCCATACCACCTTATCCTTTCTCCCTAAAATCCATTTTAATATTATCCACCCACCTACGTCTTGCATTTTCATCTGTGAGGTTTCTAGTGTTATGAACTTCTGTCTCATTCGTAGGGGGTTTTCTGTTTCCGTGGACCTGTCACAGCTTGTGTCTCTGAGGAGAAGTCAGGCGAACATTTCTCTGCTCCTTATTCAGAGCCCGGCCCTTTTTCAGGAGCAGAGATACCGCAGGGAGTAGCTGCATCTTCCTAACGTAATTCCCTGAAGTCATAGCGGTTTGTTTACTTGTACTGTTGTGGTCACTTATATACGTGACCGGGACATGAAGTTGCAGTCTACATAAAGGCGTAGGACTTGTCATTGGGTTCCTCACTGCCATTGATGTCTTAAGAGTAACGTGCTGATGTGTATTTATCCATACCGAGTTGCAGTTTAATTCGGCTAAGACTGAAAAATTGCTTTCCTGTTTTGTGTAAGTTTTCAGGTTTGCACGGCAGTAAGCGTTCAGATCGCGGCATGCTGTATTGTGACACAATCTAGAATAGCAGGTTGGCACCAACTTTTCGATGAACTGCTGTCTCCATATTAGGGTCGAAATGTGTGTCTCCTTTGCATTTCGAAAGAAGGGGAACACTGCGTTTACTCTGGTGACTTGTTTCCCGACGCTGTGTGTGAGGCAGCGCTTCGGAGTTCACTCTAAAGTCAAGTTTGAGTTTGTATCTTCGAGTTCTAAGCACCGATGTCCTGGATGACTTGATTGCCCAGGAGATCCAACAGGAACTTGGATAGACTTGAAAGGATTCTGATGATGGTGTATACTGTACTTCTTTTGATTGAGACTAGCTCTTTCTAACGGGCCCAACTGAGTAGGTTTATCCTTCCCTATCCACCTGAAGACGGAGACAGATCCAGTCTCCGAAACGTCGTGATTTTTGTCTTTTACGTACCAGACGATGGGTGAAGTCCAAAATAAGCCAAAAGAAGTACAACAGGAACTAGTTGCTAATCCTGTCTCTAAGTTATAGTTCTTAGTCGGTAAGAGTGACTTGAAATGTTAGCATTGCCCAAGAACTCTCTTCTATGAGGACAAATAAAGTGAACGCAGAAAGAAACCTGACATTCTCTGGTGCTTGGAAACGCGTCGTTGAATAGCAGTTGTGACGACTTGCATAGACGTGTCCATGTAACTCCTGTCGTGACAGGCGGATATTGTGGTGTTCACCCGCCTCTATTTCAGATCCAACCTTCGAATGTACGGCAGCCGAATGACTCCTTACCAAGAACACCGCAACCTGAATCTGTTTGTTAACCGTCTCAACGGAGCAGAGCTTTTCTTGAGAAGCTAATATTCGGTTACTTACTTCGTGATTCGGCTTTTCTTTGTGGAATCTGAAGGGTCAGTGTATTGGTCACAGAGGCCTATCTGAACAAATGAATATTTGTTGAAGATCCATTTGAGTTACTTCATAAGCTTGTCTGCCAGGTGGGATCTTCCCTTTGAGGCTTTCCTCCCAAAACTAGATACACATTGTTACTATATCTCCCATGCCTCACTCCTTCACCCTTCTTGTTATGCCCACCCTAATAACTTAATGTTTGGTGAGGGCTACAAATTACGAAGTTCTTTTTTATGCATTTTCTTCCAACCTCTTGTTATTTTCTCCTTCAGTTGAAACGTAGACATAGATCTGTTATCAGGTCTCAATGTTATACCATCTTCTGATGTCACTCGTCGCAAAGTCTGCAGCCTCTCTCCGCTGCCTTCCAGTTTCTGTGGGCACAAATGATACAAACATACAAACAGATTTCAGTAAATCACTGACAGAATTCCACAGTTTCTTCACTTACAACGGATGTATAGAAGTATTCATGTCCTGTGCCACTCCAGCAGCCTTATTGAGAGAACGACCCGGCTCCGTCTTCTAGCCTAAATGCCCTTGGGACAGGCGTTTTCAGCACTCGCGTGCGTCCACTGGTGCGTCTGATTGCGTGTCAATACTCTCCTGACAGTCGCCTCCCCAACTGACGTATTGACACTAATGCTATTGTGTGAGCGTTCATATTTTATATTTCTCGTCTGTCCCGCCGATCTTCGGAGCCCATTTCATGTTACTGTAACCCGATGGTCGGAAAATATTATGATTATGTCGGCCGGTTAGCTGAGAACATTTCGTGTTAAGCTAGTGTATAACCAAGCAGCCGTGCGTTTATGAAATGGGACAGGTTATTCTCTGCGTTTGGCGTTCACTGTGCATCTGAACAGTTTTGTAGGGACCTACCTATATGACAATGAAGGACAAGATCACTATTTCGTTCATGAAGGACGCACTAACACAGCTTCCGGACCTGTACCTACGGTAATTGACTGCATGGTTAATCTCTATACCAAAGCCGCTTTTGGTTTAATCCCTCAGCCCCTGAACATACCACGTCTTGTGCATGATGGCCATATATTGATAGGGTCATTACAGCACAAGTTCGGCTTGAGAGTGTTTAGGAAAATCTCGGATACAAGACCTCTTCACCTTCAAACTCCTGTCGTGTTCATGGAAGACTGTCCGATAGTCTAAATAGATACTGCTGCTCCCTGTCATAATTTACTCGGTCTTCTTTGGTCTGGAAAGAACTGTCACCAAAGCCGAGCGCATTTTCGGCACTTGATTAAGGTAAAACCGGGAGAGAAACACGCCTAACATTTTATAAAGGCGTGACAGTTTCAGGACTAATATATGATTGTGGAAATTGGGTTTTAAACAGCGGCGATGGGAAGAAGGCTAAAGGAGCAGTTAATTTTAATACGTGTTTTTGTGCGTATCCTCCTTGATCATGTAAGGCCTGCATGACAAATCAGTGCACAGTGAAATGGAAATATTTAACTTGGAAGAAAGTCTCAAGGAGCAGAAACATAATTTGCAGACACACACACACACACCTAATCTGCGAATGGGCATAAATGGGATGCCTCAGAGGTTTTAATGTACAAACCGATTTATCGTAATATGTAGGGTGGAGTAGAACCGGTGTGGGAAATTATATTGTTGTGTGTATAGCCGTTGCTATGCAACGATCATGAGATGGGTGGTTATATCAGACATGTTTCTGGCCAACGGCTCGGTACACACGTTCCCGCAGCAACGGTTACGTAAGCAACGGAGGAAACGGAGTGTTGTCTACGCGGTCCTCGCCGAGAAGTTGTAAAGAAGAGAACTGGGGAAACCAGTTCAGTTGACCGTTGCAATGGAGCCTGAGAAGAGATGGCACTATAGTTGAGTTGACATTTGACGAGAGTTCTGCACCGGCGGCTGTGACAAGAGAGCATGTGCGCGCGAAGCTGGAAAATGTCAGCTGTTAGAAGCCGTTACCAGGAAATTGCTGGTGAAGACACAGCAGTCTGGAAAAGGCTTAGCAGGCGCTGTGGTGATTTGCGAAGTGTGGAGATTAGCGCTGTAATTACTTGTAGTTCCGAGTGGTATGTATAAGTGGTCAATAAATCCGTTCACAAGTTCATACCTCGTCTGTAGTCACACTCCTAAATCAAATGGGTATATTTCGACAACAGGACGGAGAGCATCACGGGACAAATCTTAATGGCTTTGAAAGCTGTTAAAAGTGTTATCAAATTCTCGTGCAGAGTGAACATAATTTTACATATGTAAACTACATAAGAATAAGCTCAGCCTTATTAATAATTAATTCGGACACAATATCCTGAACTCTTACGGCTGTTATGACGAATTAACCATATGCTGGAATAAGCTTCGCTTGATTTTTCACGTACCTGGTGTAGTTTGACTATAATGGCGCTTAATTATTTAATTAATTAAGCACCACGCTCCGGTCGCCTTACCCTGCGGGATGAGCCCCCGGTGTCTATTGAATACGCGGCTGGATGGGTTCTAGAGCCAGTCTGGACACTGTGGAGAAGAGAAAAAGTTCTTTCTCCTGCTGGAAATCGAATCCCGGTCGTCCAGTCAGTAGTCTATCACTATACTGACTGAGCTATTCCGGCTTATATTAAATTTTATTTGTGTTTATATGTATCTTACGAGAACATCTCGAGACAGCATTCTTCGAAGAGAGAAGGCTTCTGGAACTTCATATCGATATGACAGCCATATAGCGAGTTATGTCGCCAACTGTAATTACATTTCTTATTAGTGCTGTGTCCGAGCACTAGTTTCTGTCTCGTCCCCCTCCACTCGTTGTACAGCATACAGGAGAACAAGTTTGCCAGACGATGTCTTATGAGTAGGGATCTACTTCTGAGAATAGGACGCTATCTGCTGGCCCTTGGAATTCTGATATTCTTAGCGGAACCCCGTGAAATCGCCACACCAAAATATCATATTTTTACTTAATTTTACCAGTTATAGCGAACAGCACGTTCTGAAATAAGTATCAAATCCCTGAGGGATGATTTGATATCTGAACTGTTTTATTTTTTCCTCTCATCTTGCTACTGAAGTAATTTTTAACATTTATTTTATTTGTGCAGCATTATCTGTATATTCTGGTGTGTCCCCAAAGCCGACGAGGATTCCCATCTAATCTCCTTAGTATTTACTTTTATATATGTACTTTTATTGTTTGCCTTTCTTTTAGTGGTGGCTTATATATCTTTGTACATAAATTACCTTACCGCGGCTTGATGCTTCTCTGTTTTATTCGTATGAATTCTGTTGTCTGGCCTGATTTTAATGTTATAGGCCTGTAATTATTTTACTTACTTTTGTTTTTAATTCTGTTTTTGTTTATTCTTTGTCATGTTGACTGGCTTGACTTCTTGAATGCCTAACATAGTTAGACATAGTCTACATGCGGAAATTCGGTTTTATAACTTTTCATTCTCCAGTGTGGCAGAATTTACTGCAACGTGCAAGAAAATTGCTAGTTAGTTGACGTGCCTATAATTCTAGCCGTCTACTACTACTAACTTCTCGCCGAATCGCCGAATTTGGTTGTCTTCTGTTACGCTGAAGTAATGAGCAGTGTTTTTATGAACCTGATTCCCTTACCCGGAACGAAAAAAGAGCCGTATAATATGCGAAAGCAAACATAATTATGTTTATGCTAAAGTTTCTTAAGGACGAGAATTATATTCACACTTTTCAAAGTGAGGAACATCAACATCACTTGTACTGTTCTCCAAATATAATTGATATCAATTCAAGGACGATAAGATTGGAAGGGCATGTAGCATGAATGTGAGTGAAAGGGAGTGCATATAGGGTGTTTGTGGAAAATCCAGAAGGAAAGAGACCTCTAGGAGAACCTATACATAGGTGGGAGGGCAATATTAAGACGAATCTTAAAGAAATAGGATGGGACGGTATGTACTAGATTCATCTGGCTCAGGACAGGGGCCAATGGAGAGCTCTTGTTAAGACGGTAATTAACCTTCCATAAAATGTTGGAAAATCTTGAGTAGCTGATCAACTGGAGGCTTCTCAAGAAGTGCTCAGTTCTGAGAAGTTACTTAATGCGGAAGTAATAAAAGGAAGTAGGACAAGCTACTGAATTAATGCCATTGACACATTCGGTAGAATTTTGCTTAGTTTCTGGCCGGTTGATTGTGTCGTGTTCTGATCGTAATGTTTACTCGCCCATACGACGTAAGCACAAGCATAATTCGAAAAACATCGAAACCTTCCACACACTTAAGTAACAGTTAAAAGTTCTTCTTACTTGTTTTTTTTTAAACAGTCATATTCAAGATTATTTGAAGCCCTTCCAGAATAATGAATTCGAACTGCTGCTACACAAATACAGGCGCCCTCTCAGTTCCTACCCATTTTCATTTTGGCGCGTTCGCGACGAAAAGTAGCGAAGATACTTCTGTCTGTTGATTGCGCTTTATCTGTCTGTCCGAACGTAACGACACGAGGACCTCTGAAGGGGTGTTTATTTATCAAATTTAATGTCGGATAGTTTTACTAATACCTGTCAACATATTCCACTTTTGTTTAAAAGCGAACAACACTATCGGATGCTGCATATGAAACTAACTTGTATTGTTCCCATCCCGAGCATAACTGGCTGAAGGGACTTTTTTTTTTACCTCCGGAACGAAGTATTATATGTTTACAATAAAAACATGAACAAGAAGAAGTTGTGGGAAGAAGTAATCATCTAGTTTAGGGCCGCGCCATAGCTCAAGCGGTTAGTCGCTGGCTTCCCACCGCGACGACCCGGGTTCGATCCCGGGTCTGGTCAAGTGGGATTTTTGGTGGACAAAGTGGCGCTGGGGCAGGTTTTCTCCGAGTACTTCGGTTTCCCCTGCCAATCTTTATTCCACCAATTGCTCCACAATCACCCTCACCTATCATCTGAGGCTGGTACAATAGGCCACAAGTGGCCGCAATGCAAGGGACTTAGTCCCACCCCACTAGCTATAAAAAACTCATCTAATTTCCTTTGATACAAAAGGACCGTATAGAAAACTCCGCTTCCAAGAATTATTCTATTGCTGCACGTGTATCCGTTGCCGCAGTAACGTTTTTAACCAGCCGTTGCGTAACAACGAAAAGAAGGGTATACTATATCGAGCCCTTACCTAGCAGCGGTAGGGGATACACATTCAGAGACAAAGACTCATGAGAGAGACTTATGAAGTACGCCGTTGAGATGGGTTCAAGTGCCATGATATACATACCAAGTTTCATAAGGATTGGTCCAGGAATTCAGAAGTTAATGGGGTGAGAGGATTCAGAGACACACAGACAGCATGGAGATCGCATAAGCCAACTTTTGGAAATTAGACTAAAAATGAACCACACATTTTATGTGCGTTACACACTTAATTAGACTCATACGATTTCGGGTATAATTCAACGAAGGGAAGCGAACGCACTTGTATTCCTAAACGCACGCTATGCGTACATTTCGTAACCGCTGACATTGTGTCCTTCAGTCTTACGGTAAAAGTGCGAACCGATTGGGTTTAGCTGTCATGTCGAAACCTTTCTTTGCATTCTGGAGATGGCGGGTTGTTATCCCGCTCAAGAGACTGGCCAACTGTAGCGACATTTTTTGAGCCAGTCTAGGTGAAATCCTAGAAATTGCCACCAAATGCAATCTACATGCATCTGAACCCACCACCTTTGAACAATCTACCAATTCTCCTTTTACTTAATGTAGCCTCTGCAGCTGATTTCGCGACGTAAAATCAGCAAAGGAATAGAGAGCTAAGGTAAACTTATATTTGAAATTAGAGGAGGATATTGCGGTTGTCACTTTATCCAGACAAACACTTAACGTAAATGAAAATGAATACCGAATGAGCTTGGAGCTGTACCGCGTATGTAACCGGAGATTCGTGTTGAGTGCTGTTGCCACAAGCCGGTCAGCCACTGAGTCTCCAGAGAAATACGGCGCACAGAAATGTACTCATCCGCGTGTAAGTGCTGTCTCTTAGAGGAAACTCAGACCGCTCTATCAACAAGAATAACATTCGTAGTTAGACACCGGATCTGTGTGTTTAATAACGTATTGTAAGGCCATGGATTACAGACTAATCTGGACCCAAAGAAAATTCATTATAAATAACCAGGATGACTTAAAAGTTATGACTCTTAAGAAAGATTGACCTGAAAGCAAGTATGTGCAAAATAAGGCCCATGAAATAATTTCGACATATGCTGAAGTTCAGAAGTTACAAGTGTTATAGATAACTTGCAGTCATTTATCACTGTTTATCTTCTCGTGGATCTGAAAAGGCCAAGTAATACACGGTTATTCATAAGTCCGTGAAACATTTTAAGAATTCAGAACAAATAAACTATGCATCGGATCATGTTATTTCTTACGCCGATAGAGAATGAATCTCCTCAAGTCTCCATTGCCTGCTAATCTAAGGGATCTTCGCAACCGTATCACCGCTGCTGTGGCTCTGGTCAACCGTGATATGCTGACACGGGTGACACGAAATGGATTATCGCATAGATGTCTGTCGTATCAGCAAAGGTGGACACATTGAGGATGTGTTAACTATGTAAAAAAACTTGGTGAATTTAACTCTGTCTGAGTGTAATAAAATTTGGTATCCGTTGCGTAGTTTATTTGTTGTGAATTTTGAAAATGTTTCACGGACTTATGAATAACCCTGTATAATATCAGTAAGTAAATAACAAGATTTTGAAAGTGTACAGCGTACACTTAACAGGAGATTTTAACTCTCTTGTAAGCCGGGAGAACGCAATATTTCTCTTCAAATTTTATTCGAAACATTTTTTCTTCGATAAATATTTAGCGAGATATGCGCGGAATATCACGCAGATTTTCGCGTAAAACCGTCTTCGGGTATGCGATTTAAACGAAAAATTAATTCGTTAACAATTTTTCATAAAATTCTCAAATGTCAAGTTTAATTAAAATCTTTTCAGCGGTTCTTGAGTTGTCGCATGCGTGTGGACAGACGGACAGAGCGAACTTAATATGTGCTCCGTAGAGTTGCTTAAAACCAATAGTGTGTTGGAAATTCAATTCCTATACGCAAGTACAAATTATTGTGTGGGAAACTGAATATGAGAACTTCGATTGGGGTCCACTTCATATTCGATTTAATGCACAACTTTGCCTTGAGAACACCAAATCAGAGTTTATGACACGTCCGAATTGTTATTGTTATTTTTATGTGTATTTATGTATAAAGTAAGCCGAGTCTGTATGCATAATTGATATTTAATCGTGTCCCAGAGAATTAAAAAAAATGTTTTTGACTCACTGTTTTTCCAGACACGAAATTCTGCTCAAAAAAATCTTTGCGGCATTTATGTGGGTATAAAGTATTTTTGGAAAACGAAAAGTAACATTCAAATTAAAATCATGGATTTTAATGGCGGTTTTGATGATAATGATAATTCTGCAGGCCTCTGTTGTTGACTTTACTCACTTGTTGAATAATGATGAATGCCGATGTGGCATATAATTGTATTTGAAATTAGTTTGCGTATTCTCTTTCAAAAGTAAAAAGTTCAGACGATCTTTAAAATGGTACGGTATAAAATTACATTCCCATCCGAGAAATCGTATTCTTTTCTCAGAACAGACTCCCCACTCAGCTCAATTTTATTGTTTATAGGCATACAATGAAACTTTGTGTAAACGGATACGCCAGGCAGGTTCATTTCACGAGGAGGGGTGAGGTGTTTGCGTACAATTACTTGGTAGTATTCAGAGTCCCCTAGCCTAGCACAGAACTGTTTACGCCATATTACATATTAGCTGATATCATGGTTTCATGGGGATTAGAAGCCTGATACTGCAGACTAATCAACATGACAATGGCCCTACATAATTCTCATCACTGGATACACCTGTTAACCAAGTTTTTGCCTCCACCCTGCATGCTCGCATGAAACCATCATGTCTGTTCTGTTTCCTATTCGGTAACCTTGTTTCGTTCTTCTTCAGAACTTCTTGTACGGGGAAATAATTTTAAAATGCAGTGTAAGCCTGTGTGACCGCCTCTGTGGTCTGGTGGTTACAGATCCAGACGTTCCAGGTTCGATTTCCGGCGCTACCAGATTTTCTGAGAAGTAGTGGGTCTGGAACGGAGTCCACTCAGCCTCGTGAGGATAACTGAGGAGCTATTTCAAGGAAATAGCGGCTCCGGTCTAGAAAACCAGGATTAACGGCCGTGGGGATCCGTTGCGCTGGCCACATGACACCCTCTATCCGCAAAAGTTGGTACTAACTTCGCCGACAAGGGTCGGTATATTTTGCTTGAGGACTACGGCCACGGAGTTTGTTTGTTAGTTTATAGTGTAAGCCTATTTTCTACTTATTATACCAACACTGGAACATTGTTTGGCAACACTGTGAACCACGTTTAACCACCACCATTGTTTGTCTTGCAGTAAAAGGCAAAGTTGTCCGTGTGCTTAAGAAATTAAGCACCACGCCATGAGGATTTATGGGGAAGTGGAGGTATAGTTTCACCATTCTTGACCTTATCGCTAGATGGAAGTGAGTGTTGAACTTCTCTCTCCGCCCGCTTTATCCCCGGGAAAGTCGCTCCCGGTACGCATTGGATAGGAAGCTGGGTGGACCTCAAACGCTTCTGGAGAAGGGAAAAATCTGCCCCCTGCCGGGATTCGAACCCCGGGCATCCAGCAGTGACTCATCGAAAACAGGTTTAAATTTTGTTTCCTATTACATTAGGGTTGCGGTTTAAAGTGATCACCCTGTAAATGCATTCCAGTCCACACATCAGTAATGTAGACACTAAGTGATCGGGTATGAATATGTTGTCACTGGAGACCTCATCTCGGGACATGCCAACTTGCCATCACGAACAGTATTAACGCGACAGCCGAGCGAGCTTGTTAAGCGGGAACAGGCTATGAACCATGCATTTAGTTTCCTGAAGTTTAACGGAACATGAAACTACTATGAAATTACCTTTTTAGAAAAGTGCTAGAAAGAAGAATTACGTCCACACTTGTGTTGTCCCATCGTAATGTGGCAGTTGGAGTTGGTAGGCCCGTGGTCGGATAAAATCTTCTCGGCCTGTCAGCCGTGGTCTGTATTGAATTCACACTAGGATAAGTAGGCCTATGTTGAATTCACACGAGGAAAAGTAGGCCTATGTTGAATTCACACGAGGCAAATTACGCCTGTATTGAATTCACACTAGGATAAGTGGGCCTATGTTGAATTCATACGAGGCAAAGTAGGCCTGTATTGTGTTCACACGAGGCAAAGTAGTCCTGTATTGTGTTCACACGAGGCAAAGTAGGCCTGTATTGTGTTCACGCGAGGCAAAGTAGGCCTATGTTGACGTAATGGTAACTATCTGAACTCGTGTTGAAGAGGTACTCGGTTCTAATCTTGACCGGAGCACCACCTAACCTCTACAGAGGCTGTTGTGGCTTTCCTGAGTCCTTCCAGACAAATACATATGTGAGCGGTATATGTACACGGTACGACCTATCTACGTAGGTCGTACCGAAAGTCATGAGCAACTCTTTTTTACATACAACCTGGGAACAGCAGACGAAAGAGAATACGGTGATAGATGAAACCAGCTGTTGTGTTAACCTTGAGTGTCTTGTGACGCCAATAGCTTGCATCACGTGACCAGTATCACTCCTAACAAAATGGCCGACAACGATATGTCGTTTCGCCAGCGTGCTGTCATCGAATTTCTTGTGAAGGAGGAAATCCCTGCTGCAGAAATTTACAGGAGACTTCAGCGTGCTTATGGAAGTGTGTGCATGGATGCGAGCAGTGTTCGAAAATGGGTGAAACATTTTAAAGATAGGAACACCAGCATCGAATATTAGCCTCGGAGCGGTCGTCTTCGAACAGCCTCAACTGAACGCCACAAGGAAAGAGTGGATGAGATCATTCAAGAACAAAGGCGTGTGACTGCGGACACAGTAGCCCGAAAACTTGGAATAGGGCACAGTGCAGTACAGGAGATGATTGAAAGCTTGGGCTATAGGAAAGTTTGTGCTCGTTGGGTCCCGCGGTTATTGACCGAAGACCACAAAGGCCAGCGAAAAGCCATCACCTCAGAACTGCTGCAGAGATATCGACACGAAGGCGATGATTTTTGCTCTGTATTGTGACAGGTGACGAAAGCTGGTTTCACCATTTCGAGCCTGAAACGAAACGGCAGAGTATGGAATGGCACCATTTGCATTCTCCATCAAAAGAGAAGGCAAAGACAATACCATAAGCTGCGAAGGTGATGGGCACAGTCTTCTGGGATCCAGAGAGGTTTATTCTGGCCGAATTCCTGGAACCTGGGCAAACCATCAATGCTGCTCGTTATGTGCAGACGCTGCACAAGCTCCGTCGTGCATTGCGCGATAAACGTCCGGGACGAAACATCATCATCCTGCATGAAAACGCTCGCCCCCACGCCGCTCGCCTCACATTGGAAGCAATTGCAAAGATGGGGTGGGAAGTTCTTCCACACCCCTCCTATAGCCCTGATCTGGCACCCTCCGACTGCCATCTTTTCGGATTTGTGAAGGATCAGCTGCGTGGACAACTTTTGAGACAAGGGAGGCAATTCAGAAAGCAGTGCATCAGTGTCTTCGGATGGCTGGAACGGAATTTTACAGAAGGGGAATTTTCAAACTCCCAGAACGCTGGGAGAAATGTGTACAAAGAAGTGGCGATTATGTGGAAAAATATAGAAAGGTCTGTAGATTGAGGTGGCATATTTGGCTTGTCAATAATAAAGCCTGTTGCTCATGACTTTCAGTACGACCCTCGTATATAAGAATTCGGTTCGTACCTCACAGGAAACAGATCCGAACCCACGATCCCGGCTTCCGAACGCACGAAGGCAGTACATGCCTTAGACCGTTCGGCTACCGTGACCGGCAAATCAACATTAACGATTATTAAATTGTGAACGAACGTTGGGCGTGCCTAGAACTGAAAGAAGCCATCAGGTGTATTCTTCGTTAGAATTAAATATTTGACATAAAGGATATTATTAGAACCTTACAGTGAACTAAGAAATTAAGGTTGGAATTTGTGCACCACACTGATGTCCAAATTATGTTCTGCGGGTCTCCGGGATTCCCAGGTTAAATTTCTCTAACGGCGGATTGCAATATACGTACATGTCAACTACTAAAACTGCTTTGAGAGAGAGAGAGAGAGAGAGAGTGTGTGTGTATGTGAGAGTGACAACAGGACACAGTAATCTGCACAGGAGCATAGCACAAAGCTTCATAGCCTTAAATTTTCACGGTGCGCGTATGTGTAGCAGTCAAGAGAGAGATCATAAATTCATACAAGTTCTTCAGTTTGAACAACCCGAAAGTGACATATCGACTGCCCCACTTAGGCATAGAAGAGGAGACAACAATATGGACCTTACAGAAATAGGGTGTAAAATTGTGAAATGGATTCAACTGGCTCATGAAAGGGTTCCATGGAGGCTCTTGTGAATACGATAGAGGAATTTTGAATTCCGCAAAAGACGGTGAATTACTTGACCAGCTGAGCAATCATCAACTTCTCATGAAGGCCTCAGTTCCACGGAGTTACTAATCTGATTAGTTACTGATCCGTTAAAAATTACTACAACTGTAAACTCGGAAGTCGTTTGTTTCTAAGTAAAGCAATTTCAGCTTGCGTCTGGTATAAGAACGTGGAAATAGAATTTCGAATGCTGTTCCAGTGCGGATGTTGTTATAGTAAACATCACGTGGCTGTATGGAATTGGATTTTCATTATAAATGACCATAAAGGAATACGGGGTAGTTTAAGCGCAGGTTGGTGAATCGCTAACGCTGAATTCGGGAAGTTCCCAGTTCTAATCTTCTTTCGTGCCCTCACTCAGTGCCTTGAGGAGAATTCTGGAACTGAGCATGCCCTTTTCCTTCCAGATCTTTATACCCAAATATGTTACTTGAGGCTATATAATATCCGCACTTGAAAAATGCAGTTAAATTATGTTAAAATAAATCAATGCGAGTTCTGGACACAAGCCCTAGCATGAGAATCCAGCAGTGCAGCAAAAAACAATTCCTCTACAGGCCTAAGATACAAGATGAAGATTTCTCACAATAATCTCAAATGGTTACGGAGAAAGCCTTCATTTCCAATGCCCTTCGAATTTTCTTTGGTGTGGGAGCTCCAGGCGTAGATGGAAAAGTAAGGCAAAGTTGACCCTGTGCTTAACTAATTAAGCACTACGCCATGAAGGCTTATGGGGAGTGGATGTATACACGTGTATACACATTTTCTTGACCTCGGCACTAGTTAGAGGTGAGTGGTCAGCTTCAAGCCCCGGCCGCTTTACCCCGGTACCCATCGAATAGGAGGCTGGGAGGGCCCCAGAGCCGGTCTGGACGACATGGAGAAAAGAAAATTCTTCATCCTACCGGGACTCGAACTCCGACCCCTCGGTCGTCCAGCCCGTAGCCAGACGCTATACCGACTGCGCTATCCAGGCTCTAGATGGAAGGACAACTTAAAGTGGGTCCACAGAATGAGTTCATATTACGCAACTTCATAAACACTTCGCAAAGTTTGCAAGAATTAAAAACAATCGGAAGATCTCAAAAACTTGCAGGTTTTTTTGCCAGACGCTCTAGAACACCCATGACACAGCAAAAACAGATACATGCGTTCAGTTTGTATCTCTCTCGAAAAACTGTACAGTTTCCATTATTTGGTCTGGAAGTCAAGACATTGCAGATGGTCCGACCATCCGAAATTGTATCCGCTTCGCAGCCGATATCGCGAGAAGACAAAAGACTCGTGCGTTAAGGAGTTCTATCTTTTGATGTACAACGCAGTTCAGTGCGTTGGAAGCCAACGTTCATTTCGGAGGATCTTGTGCCCTCCATCTTCAGGGCTGAAGAGTAAGCCAAGCAATAAACCAGCACGAAGCAGGCACCAAGCTTCATTCTGCTTTATTACTTGGATTAATCTTCAACCCTGAAGATGGAGGTGACAAGCACGTCTGAAACGCTGGTTGACTTCCAACGGACTACATAATGATATATCCCAGAAGACGAAACTTTTCATAACCACTGTGAGAACCTCAAATCCTACATTTTAAAAACGTCATGATTTTAAAATTCGACTCTTTAAAGCAAACAGCCATTTTGTGACATAAGTTTTCGTTTCCTGTTGCAGTGATAGCATTCCGCCACAAGACTCGTAGATGACAATAGTATTCCTCAAATTGTTCCATGCGTCACGACTCGCCTGGACAATTCCTTTAACGCGAACAAGGAAGCTTTTCAGCTTCAGTTCGGAAATGTCCTCATTTCGGTCACACAGCAGAAGTTGGCTGCAGTACCAGCAAAATTGCTTCCAGTTATTGCAGCGCCAGATGAATGCATTTCTTATAAACTCTGTTACAAAAACGTGTTCTATCTCTTAGGAGAACAGTAACTACTCGAATCTCACTACCTTAACGATTTAACTGCGAACTTGGAATGGAAAACTGCAATTGCGTTCCAGAATACAATTTAAACGCTTCCGTAGGAACTGTTTGTTCTTCTAATACTAAAGCACAAGTGGAATCAGAGATCGAATTCCAAAGCAGGACGTGCTTCGAATACCGGTGATGGGTTATGCTAGACATAGAAATCCGGCTTCTTCAGCATATAGGAAAAGCGGAAATGATCAGTGAGACGTAAGCTCCTCTGCTAGCATTACTGTATATCAGCCATCTGCGTATGACACCATCTGCAATGACTCGCGCAGTGATTGGTGACGTAACGCGTGCGTCAGACGCATAACACACAATACGTATGCCGACCAGTATATGCTTTAGGCCAGAGGGAGGGTGGGTGACAGTGTAGAGTGATTCACTAGCGGCCTCCTCTCGAAACGGCAATGACTCTTCAAATCAGTAAAATATAGAGCGACTATCAGCTTCTCAGGAAGAACTTGGCTGCATGCAGTTAGTTTATTAATAATGTCAACTGCCAACCGTATGCAGCGTTCACCAAGAAAGAATGCTTTCTCTAGAATCGGAAATTTCTTGCACCATAACGTGAACCAGAAGCATCTAAGCATTTCATGGAAGTTTCCATAGTCAGAAAACAAAACTAACAATACACATTCACTATACAATATAGGTCTCCCGTCCCTATACAGCAACCAATATTGTAGCCCCTAAAGGTAAAGTTATCCCTGTAACAGGCCGTGAAGGCCTATAGTGTTGTGAGAGGTCGAGGCTCCCACATTTTGTTTAGACAATCGGCTCACAGATGGCGGCAAGGTAGAAGAGAAGTTATCAATGTAACTTGCTTACCTAATCTTTCCAGCCGCACTATGGCCTTGGGGTCGAATCGACCTCTAACAGAAATGAGTACCAGGAATCTTCCTGGGGGTAAAGAGCGGCCGGCGCGTAAGTCTGACAACCTTACCGCCATCTGTGAGCCGATTGTCTAAACCTATATTGTGTAGTGAATGTGTATTGTTAGCTTTGTTTTCTGACTATGGAAACTTCCATGAAATGCTTAGATGCTTCTGGTTCACGTTATGGTGCAAGAAATTTCCGATTCTAGAGAAAGCATTCTTTATTGGCGAACGCTGCATACGGTTGACAGTTGACATTATTAATAAACTAAGTCATCTTCTTCTGACTGGTCACTCCACTGGGACTATTCTGACTTCCAACTGAACTGCACTCCACTACTCCGTCGTACTCTCTCGTACTCCCCCGTACTCATATGTGCTTCTTCAAATCTTCTGTCAAAGTCAAAGTCAAAGTCACATTGCGACTGACGGTCAGTCAGTCAGTAAGTCTTGGTGTCGAGCCCCATCTGGGCTCATGACCAGATATTTATTACTCTTTGACAGGGTCTTGTTTTTGTGGAGCGCCCTCTCTGACGAGAGGACGGGTCTGTCTTTTGTATATGCTGCTGGCCCTTGCCAGAGCAGTCTTTCTTGGGTCCGAGACTCTTGGGACTCGCGACTATATTTTACTGTCTAAGATCTGAGACTTCCCTTTTCGTCGCCTCCTACGACTCGCAGGGTCGCGGTGGAGGTATTCCACCCCGCCTCCACACAGGGATAACTTGTCTGAGATCCTCAAATCTTCTGAATGATTGCGCCCTCTTATAATTCCTCGGCACGGACCTCATGGTAAATACAATCTTCTGTTGCCAAGATTGTGTATTTATTGGTCCGTTACCTAGCAATGGATGTCCTATTGTTGAGAGCCTAACTTCTAGAATTTGTTTACCGAACCGTTGCCTAGCAATTGGCATTTGCGTCGCAATATTATACTATTAACAAAGTTTTTATGTTAAAAGTTAAAAATTAGGAGCTGTAAGTGTAAACTCTACAACGTATCGGACTAGTGTATGTATCACTACGGGACACACATTCAGATGTGAATTTATACGATAATCCGGCGATACTAAGCCCATTTATCGACTCTAGGTCTAGCTACAAGTCAGTTCTCGCAATCGTTTGTCGAGATGCAAACGAAACTGTAGTTGATAACCAGATGGACCAGATGGGAAGAGTCGAGCTGGCAGATCTGTGCATGACTCGGAGGACAGTACTAAACTGTTCTTAAGAAACAGGATTTTGCGTTATGGATGTGACTCACCTGGCTCAAGACAGAGAAGAGTGGCGAGCTCGGTGAATGTGGTAACGAACCTTTATGTTCCACAACGCGAGAAATGTTTTAACTAGATCACCTTCTTCAGAAGGACAATTAATTATTACCAGCAAACTAATTTCAAGTCAGGGAATAAACACTGAAGTGCAGGATAGGATTTAAACACCCCAGAGATACCACACGGACTAAAGGTCATTATTGGTTGTTTGAGGATTTTATTTATGGACATCGCTTCAGCACATAAATCGGAACAGGGCTTGTACGTGGTTCTCTTTCAGCATGCAACGCTCCCTATTGCTTGCTTCACGGAACATGTGCTGAATCATCCGGCTTCGCATGGATATGCACTGCGCGCTCTCCCTCTCTCGTCTTCACTTCCACGGTCGTGTTCGTTTTGAGGAAGACCAAGAGTCCAGCAGAACCGCGACCTGATGTACCCAGGATCTCTGGAAATCTGTACGGAACGAACGTAAAAACATACATAGCCATTAGCGCGGTTCATTTCTAATTGCTCTAAAAATGAATCAGTAAGTGATCCACCTCCGTGGAGCGATAAAGCTCTGTGTCACAGGGGGAACTTATTTTGACTTGGAACCTAATAGACCTGTTTCGGAGTGGCTGCGTGCAGATTCTGGTTACGAAAATTCCACGGTTAAGAATTATGAAATTCAGTATATAATTTAACATAGAAGTAGTGTGTTTCTCAAAAACGTTGGTACTCATCTATGCGCCTCAGTGGCGGTAACCCATTGACAAACCGCCGGAGTTATGGCACGGCCCTACGCGATGTCATAATGCAGACGACCGCAAGGTGGATTATCTGTTTATGTTCCAGTGCACGTTCCTCTCCAGTTAAGGGGCAACACGCTGCTTGCAGCAGCTCATAATGGACATACCCGTGAAATTGGGCAAGTCGCAATGAAGTTCATTAATATTTCTGTAAACGTTACTGAAAGAACGGCTTCAGAGTTTTACGTCACACCGTAGCAAAGAGAAAGCTGTAATCCGGCGTCAAAGAAGTTTTCAAACTTCTTGATGAGTGAGTGTTTGTTGCGGGATACAGCTCCTTAATAAATATTTTACAAAAGTCTTTCTGTGTCAAACTCTGCACTGTTAATTAACGGAAGGCATTACATTAACTACTTCTCAATGTCTTAGAATCACATTTTCTCAACAAAATTCACTCGACAGAAATTACTAAAACAACCACAAATATTTTAACCAGTAACACCTTAATTCCAAAGACCATTATGGGGGATAAATACGTATACAGTGTCCCATACATTCCATTTCCCATACAAGAATGCTGCTACTTCTATTACTGCTACTGCTACTACTACTACTACTACTACCACCACCACCACCACCACCACTACCACTACTGCTGCTACTACTATTATTACTACTGCTGCTGTTCAGCAGCTGCTGCTACTACAACTACCACTACTACCACCAGAACCGGCACAAATATTAATACTGTTAATAATCCTCATCGCCGGTCACGGTAGCCGAGCGATCTAAGGCATGTACTGTCTTCGCTCGCTTGGAAACCGGGATCGTGGGTTCGAATCCCACTCAGGGCATGGATGTTTGTGTGCGTTTTTCTGTGTTTGTGTACAAGTAGAGAACTTGCGACGAGCCGCCCAAGGAGTCCTAATGAATGTGTAAGATCTAGAAAAGCCGAAGTGAACGGAGAAGTTCATGGAGGTAGGCCTAGGCCCACTGGGGCTGTAGTGCCAAGGAAAAAAAAAAACTCATCAAGTACTGAAAAATACCGCGGCTCGTAGGTCTTCCGATCAGGCGAGCATAAACTCAGTAGTTTACTAGTCTACTGTCGGCATATAACGCATTCAATTAGAGGGTGATAGTTCCGTCACCATAATGTATTCGGCCTTCATAGGTTATAGAAACCAACTGCACGATGGCTTAAAGTGAGTAGAACTGAATTACACTGAACTAGATATAAATCTTAATTCCCTGCACGGTATAAAGAATCTGATGTCGACTTCAAGTCTCATGACTAACCGGGAACATGTGTACTTGTAAGTGCTGTCATACTCCAGAAGGATTTCAGAAAATGACGTCTTTCAAAAATTGGAAGAACTGCTTAAACTGATCAGTCATAATACACTATGATAATAACAGATGACGTTAATACAGGAGAATGCAAAGTTGCAAAAAGAGATGCATAGAAATAAGAGGTGAAATAGTTCTGACAAGAAATGCGAAGATATTAAGTCCTATGGTCTAGTGGTCAGAGTTCCTGGCTACAGATCCAGAGGTCCCGGGTTCTATTCCCAACGCTACCAGATTTTCTGAGAAGTAGTGGGTCTGGAACGGGGTCCACTCAGCCTCGTGAGCATAACTTTGGAGCTACTTGAATGGAAAATTAGCGGCTCCGTTCCAGAAAACCGAGATTAACGGCTGTGGAGATCCTTTGTGCTGACCACGCGACACCCTCTATCAGTAAAAATTGGCATTAACTTCGCCGACAAGCGGTCGCTCGGTCGGTATAGTTTGCTTGCGGACTAAAGGCCACAGAGTTAATAAAAACATAAATACTTCATTGTATTACTGAATACAGAAAACACTTTAATAATAATTAATAATAAATAAATATTACACATGGTTTAATATATGGCATGAAACATCTGGCCCCTGCCCAACCATGTAATTAAAAACTTAATGATTTAAATGCTGTCTTAAAGCCTGACACGCAATTTTCAGTGTCAATTATTATGTGTATCTAAGAAACATGTACTTTCTCTCTAATTGGCCGTCTACTCTAACGTCGTAACTTGGCAAAGAAGCTTAGAGTAAGATACAATACTTCGTCACTTCGTGACACGTTACCTCCGGGCATAATTATTGTCGTCTGTAGCATCAAGTTCTCAGGAGTCTTCAAGACAGCTCCAGGAGATTTCTATATTCAGTAATTATGACTTTTCCCTATATTTGAAGAGTACAGTTTCTCTCATAAGAACTCACTTCTGAGCCCTTCGAACAGCCAGAGATTCTTTTACCTCACTGTCATTAAAAGTCAGCTGCAAAATATAAATTTTAATTTTGACTTCTAAACGGAATTCTTAATGTAAAAGTGGTTACACGAAATGTTGGCTGGTGCGTCAGTTCAAGCTATGGCCGGTCATGGCTGCAGAATAATGAATATGCAATGCGCTGGTTCTACTGAATCGTTCTTCATGTTCACTCCCTCATAAAATGTGTGTTTTATATATTTTCAAGGGATACTTCACAGAAATGCAATGTTCGCTCTTCGATCGGTAGAATGTGAGACTCGTACGCGGTTTAACATTAAATATTACAATTAAAGTAAACAGCTTACTTTACACATCCCATGGCAAGTTTTCCTTGTAATGAAAATTCATTACTAACGAACGAACTTACTAACTCCTTGAAGGACTCCTTGAAGGGCAATAATCGTGTAGCTGGTCATGAAAATTTCCCGCCATTTCTTGAATCCGAAAGTTCATTGCCATGTCCATGAAAGCCCAACACTGGACAGTACGCCTATTATCAGAGTGTGAAAAGCAGTCCACACACCTCGGAAATGGACGGGTATATTAACTTTCCCAATGCGTTAAACGAACATTTGCAAGACGAGGAGACAGTTAACTTCAGAATACGAAATAATATTTGCATTCATAGGATCATTCTTGTATGCAACAAGTCTGCAGCAAAGGATCTAAAGGCGCGTCTACATTACTCGTGCTCGTTATCGTGCTCGTGTGGCTCGCTATGCTCGCGAGTAATGTGGACGATATGACAAGTCACGAGACAAGCAAATTTAAACTTTTTAATTTAAAAACTATAGCCAATAAATTAAAATACGACTACAGCCTATACACACTACGAGTAAATATACGGATCCTCACGCGCCGAAGCCTGGCGAGCAACTGAAGTAGTGTGGACGAAGATTTACGAGCACAAGTAAAAGCCAGACGAGTTTCCCGACGAGCACAAGCCTGGCTAGCACGAGCACACGAGTAATGTGGACGCACCTTTAGAAGAACGTAGTGTTCGGCACTTACAGTCGAAGCCAAAACTACGAAATTAAACAGAACTACAGGTCATATGACAAATGTAATCATTTACACTATTTCTGACACTTATAATTCCATCATTCATATGCAATCAGTAAGCCCACTACATATAATTTATTACATTTCACAACGCTGTCGCAGCTTTCCAACATGGACGACGATAAAAATAATTCAAATTTAATGGAACACGTCCACAGGGACATACCATTCCCAGGGAAGTCTCAAAAACGATTTCAACGTTGACGTATGATGACGGTTTATATGAATATTCGTGCAGATATAAATAAACCACACAGATGTACAGTTTAATAGAACATGTTTTAAACACGACGCTGAAAGTGCATCCAAGGGAATACAATTACAGTTTCAGACTGTCAGTAATAACCACGGGCCTCTGTAAAGAAATGGTTTATAGCATATTTTTGTTATCATAAACATTTATCCCCTTTGTAGCAGCTCATGACAACTGCTCGTGTATTCAGAACATACATGTACTCGTATAACATGAACCAGAAAATCTGTCAGTCTCGACCATTTGATGCAATAATGCTGGGCTGGTTTATTATTACATACTGTGTCCCTTCAATCTGACATTGGATTAAAAAAGTAAAGTTGCCCCTGTGTTTAATTAATTAATTAAGCACTATATCATGAAGACGTAGGGGGAGTGGATGTATAGATCCACATTTTCTTGACCTCGGCACTAGTTGGAGTTGGCTTCACACCCAGGCCGTTTTACCCCCGGGAAAGAGCCCGCGGTACCCATTGTATAGGATGTTGCGTGGACCCCAGAGCGGTTCTGGACGACTGGATAAGTCGCTTTACCTTACCGGGACTCGAACTCCGACCACTCGATCGCCCAGCCCGTAGGCAGTCGCTATACCGACTACGCTATTCCGGCTCTGAGAATGGATTATGATTTGGGAAATTAAAATATAGTTCAAAAACAATATTTTGCTTCATAATTCATGGCAAATCCAACATGAATGTACCAAGAAACATCACTTCAATCTAGTAAAACTTGCTATTACAGTTCCATAAATGTTGTATTAAAACTGTTCGTTACTGCGACCGCCGATTATCAGGCGTTCGATAAAAAAAACGCCCGTGTGAAGGTTACGTCCATCGGTCTGTCCGTGAACCTGGATCAGCGCCTAAACCTTTGGACATATTTTCCTAAAATTCAATACGGGAGATTTCTGCTAAATGTCGTTAGGAAACTCCAATTTTCAGCCATATTTTATAGTGACGCCTGATTTACATAAGGCGACAAATGCGATTTTCGTGTATTCTATAAACCACTTCACATAAAGTAAAAGTAAAGATACCCCTGTAACAGGCCGTGGAGGCCCATGGGGTTGTGAGATGTTGAGGTTCCCACATTTTCTAGACAATCGGCTCATAGATGTCGGTAAAGTTGTGAGCCTTACGCGCCGGCCGCCCTTTACCCCAATACTCCTGGTACTCATTTCTGTTAGAGGCTGAGTCGACCCCAGGGCCATAGTGCAGCTGAAAGGATTAGGTAAATTGAAAAAAATTCAATGACCTCATCAGGATTCGATCCCGCGACCTTCCGGCTTGTAGCATAGTGCCTCAACCAACGACGTTACTGCGTACCCCCTAACCACTTCACATACATTGTTGAAATTCGATGTGGGAGAGTTTCAGTAAGAGTAGTTGGATGAACTGGATGAATCCGATTTTCAGCCATACTGATCCACAAATCCTGGTGTACGTAAGACCATGAATCGAATTTTTCATACATCCCACAAACCGATAAACAGATTGCGTTACAATTCAATATGGAAGACTGCTACGGAACATTGTTATCCAGTTGTGATTTTCAGCCATACTGATCCATAATGAAGTCCAGTTTGCATAATACAACAGAAACAGTGAGACACAGGCACACGATAACAATATTATACAAGATATTGTGACGTGGGCGGTGTGAATGAGCGATGAATGAATATAATACAACTGGATCTTCTGGCACGTTAGCAGGAAACCGCTCGAGACGAGCTGGTCTTAGAGAGGGAGTGGATGTAGCGGTTGGAGAACGGACAACGGGAAGAAAAAGGAACGAGGATGTACCGATGGGCTGTTCGGGACGAACAACCTTTAGAAGGGAGCAGTGTGACGTGAATGGAGCAACGGGAAGTAGGGGTCAAGTGAAGTATGGGGCTAGCGAGTGATGGTCACATACCCCCACTCCTTCCGCCAGTACGCAACGCTCGATGGGCGCCCCCCTCCCCCGCGGTGACGTAGCAGAGGAGGGGCTGTGTTGTTACCAAGGGATACCGCAGTTGTTACGCAGCAGGAGACAACTCTCGACAGCGTTGCTAGCAACACCGGTGAATACGGCGTCACGCAACAAGGAAGCCCGTGCACTGACTGTTTCTAGGCAATCGGTAAGCACGGCGTCAGGCAACAGCGGTACCTATCACGTAACTGTTTTCTGTGTTGTCCGTGCTGAGGTTAAATAAAGAGCAGCGACCACTATTCAGTCAGTAGTGAGTGAGTATTGAGCCAGTTACGAGTGAATGACATTGACTGCAGCAGGAGAAGCAATTGTGATAATGCAGATAGCAGTAATTGTAAAATTGTAAACTATATAAGTGTGAGAGCGAGTGTTCAATAAATTCGCTATATCGAATGCAGCGTGAAGTTATTTGTCGCGTTATACACCCAACACGTGACAATATATAGATATATGTATATACGAGGGTCGTACTGAAAGTCATGAGCAACAATTTTTTGTAAAGTAACATGCTTTATTATTGACAAACCAAATTCACCACATCAATCTACAGACCTTTCTTTATTTTTCCACATAATCGCCACTTCTTTGTACACATTTCTCCCAGCGTTCTGGGAGTTTGAAAATTCCCCTTCTGTAAAATTCCCTTCCAGCCATCCGAAGACACTGACGCATTGCTTTCTGAATTGCCTCCCTTGTCTCAAAACGTTGTCCACGCAGCTGGTCCTTCACAAATATTCTTATATATTATTCTTATACATTGCCGGTCACGGTAGCATAACGGTCTGAGGCATGCACTGTCTCCGCTCGCTCGGAAGCCGGGGTCGTAGGTTCGAATACCACACATGGCATGGATGTTTGGTGTGTTTATGCGTTTATTCTGTGTTTGTGTTGTCCTTTGTTTAAGTAGAGGCTTGCGACGAGCTGATCACCCGTCCAAGGAGTCCTACCTTCTGTAAAAATGATCATGAAACTGAGAAATCAGTCCTGCGCTCCAAAGTGGGATCAACAGGATAGAGAGAAAAAATGTTGATTTGAAACTGTCATCTTGTGCAGGTACGCTGTTTTACTTGCACACATTCTATCGGTGTGCCCTTTTGAGAATTTGTATTTCACGGTAGCCGAGTGATGTTAAGGCATACAATGTCTTCGCTCGCTCGGGATCGAATCCCGCTCAGGGCATGGATATTCAGTGTTTGTGTCTGTGTGTTCCTTTCCGTGTTTGTGTATACGTAGTGGCCTTGCGATGAGCTGATCACCCGCCCAAGGAGTCCTACCGAATGTCTTAAGAGCTAGTAAACCGAAGTGAGAGTTTCATGGAGGCAGACCAAGGGCCAAATTGGGGCGTAGCGCCAAAAGAAATCCTTATTAACTACAAGGGGTAGGAATCTCAAAAAAAAAAAAAAAAGACAGATCGTAAGTCGGTTTATTATTATTAATCGGAATAATAGGAAATACATATATAATATGTACGAACATTTTAGCAGCCAGTACTATGGTGTCATGGGGAATTTGACTCATTTTCAATAATTAAAGTGTGTTGTTAAGTTCCGTATGGATTTTTGGGGTTGTACCGGGAACCCAGATTATAAATCGTCAAGCGGTAGGCCGGTTACTGAGTAATGATTTAAAAGGACGTGGAGCGAGAAGCTCACGTCCATTTATTCACCTTCGCACAATTTATTTTTTTGCTTCGTAACACACGTGGCAGTTTATGGTCTGGATACATATCTGTCTTGCGGTCAGATTTGTGAATCGACTGTTATCTCTTGGGCTGATTACAAAAACATTCACTCTGTTAATGCTGTGTTGGTGCCATAGCTAGGAGTGAACTGCTGTTCATCTAAGGAAAGGCTACAGGAATTTTGTATCAGACAAGAAACCCGCAGTTCACATGCCACTTCTACTGACTTCAAGTATTTTGAGAAGTAGGAGATAGGTTTTTGATTAAATTTTATTTTTATTTCAAAAAGTCACCTGAATCGTTTTAAAAATTCGTGTATACCATGCTTTAATCAAGTGTGCTAGCGTCTTTGAATGTAACGGGAAGGTAAAGGTAAAATGTAAAGCTATCCCTGTAACAGGCCGTGAAGGCCCATAGGGTTGTGAGACGTCGAGGCTGTCACGTTTTGTTTAGACAGTCGTCTCACAGATGGCGGTGAGGTTGTCAGCCTTACCCGCCGGCCGCTCTTTATCCCCCAGGAAGATTCCTGGTACTCATTTCTGTTAGAGGCTGAATCGACCCCAGGACCATAGGGCGGCTGGAAGGATTAGGTAAATTGAAAAAATCCACCTCACCAGGATTCGATCCTACGACCTTCCGGCTTATAGCATAGTGCCTTAACCAACTACACTACCGCGTGCATACAAAATTGAAAGTTCTCTGTGTTTGCTGAATCATTTGAACCGTGTTTTGTGATTCTTGATTGAGAGCTGTAAGTTTGCTGAGTTTCAGCCTAACCTAAATGTAGGTCATGTGTGGCCAAGCAGCTTACGACACGTAGACACAAGGATTTGCTTTGTCTCTCGTTCATGTAAACACTTAGATCACTGATCCGGACTTATGGGGCATCCCAATGGTTTTTCTCTGTTAGCTAAGTAGACTTTACCTAATCTCAAGATACAGGTACATCTTTTGCGTTAACTCTCCCCTCCTGTTCTTTTGGTGCAGTCCATTTCCACAAGCGCTGATATGGAAGCATAATTGTGGCTATTTAACCACTGCATCTGTAGTGGGGGGGGGGCTGCCATTAATTGTCTAATTCCATGTATAGCCGTTATGTCTGGTGTACACAATAGGCCATTTCCATTTTTAGTTCCTTCGTGATATTTTAAGTAGCTCATTTGTTATTGGTTGGATAATTACATCGTAAATTATGTGCACGACAGTAACAGTTGCGTCGACTCTGGAGTGCATGAATGGATTAGCCCATACGTTATTTAATCAAGAATTTTAATAAACATTCATGCTTCTCTAATATGCCGATTCGAAGAAATGATTCTTGATGCCTTTCACGTGATACAATTAATAGTTATAAATTACAAATGTTTGAAAACGCGGTGCTCAAGAAAGTACTTGGACGGAAGTGAAATGGAGTCGCCGGTGCGAGGAATATTGCATAGCGGGGAAGTTTTCGATTTTTATAAGTCCGTGTTGTTGGGATAGAGGAAAATAGGAGGCTGGGAATGGAAGAGTGGCACAAGGGACACGGAATGCATGAAACGTTTTAATATGACCCCGTGGAAAACGGCTTTGGATTGCTGAAAACAAGAAGGGAGTATAGAGTGAAGCTGAAACTTGGGAAAATATTAGAATAGAATGAACATGTCTGAGGAGTGTGTCCAGTTCCGGGCTTTGGTATTAAGAACGGGCCTGCTGAACTTTCGGGCTCTGCTACTAGAGAGTTAGTTGTTAGCATCTATTTTTTAACTTACCGGAAGGTTTCTCGCAGGCCCGCAGTCGCTAGGATGTTGAGCGGAATGTCTGGACTTATGATGGAGTAGCAGGGGTAGGAGGAAATTGTAAGTGGGCATCTCAATTGTTACCGTTCACACGGTGGTATTACAGAGATCAGCTCGAGGTTGGTGCGGTGGCAGGGAAGGTAGCGCACGTGAGCGAGATCAGATACAGGTATACTAAGTTTTGTACATATACGACAGTTTCTATGTTAATTTTGAAGGTACTTTAATAGGTGTTTTACTTAAACAAATCAGCTAGTAAGGTATACATCAGTGACTTAATGAGAGGATTGTGTAATAGCCTGGTCACTCGGCTAACGACCATCAGCTTCTGAAGGAGTATTTTGCTGCACATAATTAATTGGCTCGTTATTGGTTTGTAACGGAGATATATTTGATTGAAGGCAGTTTCCCAAAACTGTATCCATAGCACAGCAGAACCGAGATGCGACAATCCCACGGTTTGCATAACGTATGCATATTTTCTCTCATAACGGAATAAGAAATGTATGTCTTCCATTTGCTTTATTATGCTCTTAGACACCGAATGGCTGATTATGTAATTTTAGTAGGTGATATATCGTCCGTAAAATAACCCGTGGCACCATGAATCACACAGCAAATCAGATCTGATTGTAAGGCAACCTTCATTTTTATCCCCACAGCATTCTAGTACTTCCAACGCTTCTGTTCCTCTGCAAGTTAGAAAACTCCTATGACTCATGATTAAGGCTGATATATTCTGTGTTCGTATTGATGTCTGTTCCCTCCATGACGATCTGCCTGAACTAATCCCTCCCTATCACTGCAACACCCGACTTAACGCTCAGTTAGGTGTGGAAAATCGGCGTTAATGACGTGGGTGCTAGCCGCTAGTCCATTAAAGAAGAAAAAAAGAACTTAACAGGGATCTGCAGTTCAAAAGAAAGTTAATGAGTTTTAACGAAACATGACGACATCTTAGTCAGCTTTGCTAAGAGGACGAACTGAATTGTTCCACACAGACTTCCCCGTTCCAAAATATATGGAGGGTTCGTTGCGCATTCCATCGCTTCGAATTCTAATATTGAAAGAAAAGTGCAATAAAATTCATAGCCAATGACCTGTCGTTTGTATGCAGCCTAGTTATGATCATTAAGAGCTTATATGTCGGGATTTACTTCACGGGGGGGGGGCTGAAATGTATAATGCAGCGATGGGCAACCCTACTCCACCGGATATCGGAATGGAGCACATGAGTGAATTCCGCCAACGGAACATGAGAAAATATTATTCAAAATATATTGAAAATCAGCATGTGCACACTACTTATATTGCAAATATTTACGTTCAAAACCCGAACTTGCTGAAGATTACAGAAAGACTAGGAAGCCACAGTTGGACTCAAACAGGCAAAGGGATTTATACCAGGACCCTCTGCTAGAAGAACGAAGGATCTGTTGAAGCTAAACAGGGACCAATTAAGATAGGTGACATGACAGTTTACAGGACATGTCACCTTAAAGGACACATATTCAAACTGGAATTGACAGATAATTCAACTTATGTAAGGTGCCTAGAAGAAGATGAATCTGCCACACATCAGCCTGTGTGGCTGTGAGGCCACAGCTTACTTAAGACTTCGGTACCTGGGCCAGTTCTTCATGGAACCAAGTGACTATTATGACGTCCCCATAAATAGGGCCCTACATTTCATACGAAGTGTAGGATTAATAAAGGATTAATCAAAAGGGAAGCACAATAGATCAGCGATGGTCGCGGTTCAAGGGCTAAATTGCTGTGGCCCACCCTTACAAATACATACATACATACATACATACATACATACATGCTGAAGAGTACGGCCTTTCAACGTTCTCGCTGTTGACGTGCTGTGAAGGTAAAGACTATATGATGTAACAGATCTGTTAAGATTCTTGCCTTTGGACTCACCTACGTACGAAAGAAATCTGTCACTTTAAAATCCGTATAGTGAAATCTTTATTTTGGGTCCGATTTGCTTAGCTAGTTTACCTGTGATATAGGTGGTTTTGGTTTGAGACACGGAAGTATTTCGCAAGGTGGACTCGACGGCAGACGTACTTAGGTTTCTGCTCCAGTATCAGTTCGCGCACCTATGAAACACACTGTATATATTGCCTTAGGCTCTGGAGTGTTTTGTTTGATTTTGGGTTTTGAAACTTCGGAAGTATTTACACATTTCATTCGGTAGAAGGGAAGCACTGTGGAGTAAGAGCAGCAGAGGTTCCCTTGGGATTGCTCTGGAGCTCCTTGTTGCATCTGTAGTGTGTACCCCACCTCCTTCTGCCATCCAATATCCGTAGTTTCCTCCTCTCCGCTTGCAAATTGCCACGTGAATTTGATTAGTCTCTCAAACAGCATTGGAAGAACATCTGCATGTTGTTCAGATATGCGCCTCTCAGCACGCATAGGAACTGTAGCTGTAAAGGAAGTTGTTTTGCTAGCCCATGTCTGCATCCTGCAGGGTTAGGCGTACATGTTGCGAGCTAGGGAGAAACCTACTTTTGGAAATGACGTAGGCCTAATTAGTGTTAGATTCTGTGTTTCATGCCACACTGGTCTGAATTTAGTCGGCTGTTATGTACATTGTCCCGTGTGGAGGTGGGTTAGAATACCTCCACTGTAGCCCTGCGAGTTGTAGATGGCGACGGAAAGAGAATCCGGTGCCTGGGGGTATAACTGAGCCACCCTATCACTGGAGGACATAAATACAAACGTGGGGGTTGGACGCAAGGCTGACGACCTTGCTGTGTTAAAAAATGCTGTTGCGAAATCAAAACAAGTGGAATCCTGATGGTCTCATTCACCACGGAATGGACTGGTTTGGCAGTCTTTTCTAAGGAAGGAAATCGCTCGAAAAGAGTTGTTTTGCTGCTGCTGCTGATGGAGGTGGTGGGGATGTAGATGATAATACAGTTAGACTGAGTAGACGAGAGGCAGGGCAGACGTTATCTAGTTGAACATAGTGGAGCGTGTACTGAGTGTACCTAATTAATGCTTAAAATATGCTGCTAATTCTGTATTCCTAAGCGATATACTTGATTGGTGTGGGGCTCGGAGTGCTGGAAGAACGAAGCATTTCCGTGTCCAAGAGCTTTCATAATACGTTACTTCTGCATAGCGACAATAACAGAAATTAAGTTTAACGAAAAAAGATAATTTCGCCGATCACAGTGGCCACGCGGCCTAAGGCATGAACTGTCTTCGCCCGATCGGTCACTGGGATCGTGGGTCCGAATCCCGCTCAAGGCACGGATGTTTGTGTGCGTTTATTCTGTGTTTGGGTTGTTCTTTGTGTAGGTAGCGCCCTTGCGACGGGCTGATCCCCTGTCCAAGGAGTTTTACCGACCGTGTATAGGATTAAGAAATTGAAAAAAGCTGCCATGGTGCAACGAAAGGGTGTAGAGCCATAAATAGATAGGTAGTAAGGTAGATTGGATTAAATTAGATTATATTGGATGGACGAATGGACGACGGACGGACGGACGGACGGACGGACGGATGGAAGGACGATAATTTACTTTTTACCATTGTCAGTATAAATGTGTACGATGGAGTGGGATGGCCGTGAATGTGTTTTAGTGGACGGACATGCTGACGTGCTGCTTAAAGTGATCCATTTTCATGATGTGCTTTATTTCGGGATACGACGTTCTAAATTCGTCGCGAAATTAAGTAACTTCGGCCTGTTTGTATCACAGTTACTCTTAACATTATCCTTACGTAGCATCACGATGTCAACCCCACACTGAAAGTTCGGAACAGGAGTTACAGAGGAAGATTTTGAATTTCCTCAGAGCCTAAGGTGAACTCTATGATGGTGTATACTAGTAGCATGGTAGTGCATGTAATTCATATAGGAGTCTACAACTGGTTAGTCGTTGAATTCGGACGGTAGAGACAAATTTGTAGTGAAGAAAAATTTTGGAAAACGGGCATTTCGAATTCCGAGAATGTGGAAGGGCGACATGAACATGTAGTGAACATATACAATTTTTAACTTCAACGCAACAACTCTTTATTATTTGTTAATTTATATAGCTCTCATTACGTGTTTCGACCTCAAACAGGCCATCTTCAGGTGCTGCAAGTTGTACGAACGATTTATAAAAATTGGAATATTAGCGTTGCAGTTTGGTAATGGTATGTGAGAAACTTGCAGCACCTGAAGATGACCCGTTTGAAGTCGAAACATGTATTGCGTGAGTATTTACTGTAGGATTCTGACGATGGTGTATAACACACAGAGATATTGGGGTTTCGGGCTTTATCCATCGTCCTGGTTTTTAAGATAACTAAGAAAAACACGACGTTTCGGAAACGATCTGTTTCCGTCCTCAGGTGAGGGAAAACACCTATTCTGTTGGGTCCCCTAGAAAGAGCTAGCCTCAATCACGTCCAACAGAATAGGTGTTTTCCCTCACCTGAGGACGGAAACAGATCCAGTTTCCGAAACGTCGTGTTTTTCTTAGTTATCTTAAAAACCAGGACGATGGATAAAGTCCGAAAACCCAATATCTCTGTATGTATTGCGTGCTATATAAATAAAAAAAAGTGTTGTGTTGACGGAAAGAATCTTATATGTTCCTTGTATATACGCAACATGATTGGCGTGGAGCCTAGAGAAATGAGGTGTGAGAGTGACAGGACCAGAACCGTGCCCATTCTTAGGTTTTGGTATGTGGGATGTTCTTCTACAGCAAAATTAATCGAATTGATCTTGGTGAATCTGTAGTCACTCAGCAAGTCAAAAAATTCCCCGCCGTTTTATGCGTTTAATTCGGATATTGGCACGGAGACCGGCTTGACTGAAGTTTTTCATAGTTTTCCTTAGTCCTTTCGGAAATTTCGGGCGATAGATATTGCCAAGCCACTTCCAAATTCATATGTTCTGACTATTCATGATCATTTTCTAATTTCATTTTCCGCTGTGTTATCTTGTGTATTTAAACAACGTTGTTAAATAACCCAGAAATCATTTGTCGCTGTTCAGTGAGTAGCGCTCCTGCTTTGGGAGATGCTGGGTTGACATGATGGCTCCAAACCAAGACGCTCCGATTTTGTTTGTGGATTTCCTCGGGATGTTCAGGCAAATTCAGGGACAGTACCTTGAAGTAGACCATGACGCCTCTTTCACATATTTTCAATTAATCATTGCTCTGTAACCTACTGAGATGATAAACGCAGTAAAGTAACCAGAGAATTAATCATGGCCAAGGGACCCCATACAGTGACGGTCTGCTCTTGCAAACTGCAGCTACTGTGGGCCGTGTCGGGTGATAACCGGCATATAGAATTCAATCTCTGTTACGTATCTTCTTCATTTCCTCTGGTCCTGATGATATTAACCGGACAGCCCCCCCTTCCCATGAATCAAGCGAAATAGCTTCGTGCTGCACTTTGTGTGTTCACGCCCGTACTTCACCTCCCCCCATCCTCCTCCGGATCTCCCCTCGAATTTCCGTTATCGGAGAACGAATGAAATACACCCACTAATGGATTATAAGGTCTACCATGGTAGCTTAAATATAAGCAAAGGAAATTGATTCGTATAAGACTACGGGTATAATGTATATCTTCAGCAGCGAGCGCAGCAGATTTCGATACGTAATTCATTATCATTACTGCTAATTATTGAGCCCTGTCGTTGTATAATGTTGCCTCGAGGTTCTGCCTGCTCCAGAATACGAAGTTTAATCACAAGTACAGTTGTCTTCATAAGCTAGTGTTCAACCACATAATGTTTCAGAACATGTTAATCACTTTACAGTTTCATAATTTTTTCTCCAGTGAATGAATACTGGACCTTTCCATGAATAAGCTGAATCCATTCCATTCATATTTCACTTCAATATTATGGTTTAAAATCTGTTTAGCTCTCACAAAGATTGTTTTCGCTTTTATCTTTTCCCCCTGTTCATTCTGCCCATCTTGTCTTTCTTTATTCCAGAATATTTCGTGAAGAGCACTAATTAACTTGTGGATCTTCTCTTTGATTACTTTTCCCCATCCTCTTGTTACTTCTTCTGTTGTAAGTCAGAATATTCTCCTCGACAGTTTGTTGTAAGAATCGCTGAACACCTGTGCAAAGTAAGGGGAATACAACTCTGTGTGTTTTATAACCATTTCGTTTTTACTGGACACGACGAGGTACAGGATTCGAAAAAAAAATAGCATTTATCTTACTTATTCTAAACATAATCATAATTTTAATTCGTTACTTTCATACCCAGATGATTTCCCTTTGTCGCTTCTTCAGCGAATTTATGTTATGACTTTGCCGCTTGCCCTCGGATCACAAGAATAAACGGCGCAGCTCAGAAGGCCGCTTGGCGTAATGGCCCTGCACTAGTTGCTTGAATGGATCGCTGTACGTGGAACATTCATATCGTGGTGTCCTGTATTCTGAGACTGAATGCCTAAAGCTACAGGCCGACTCCCGGACTAATTGGGCCAGTGCTGACGTTGACAGTAGACGGCTGAATAGCTAGTGGGTGCTCGTCTCTTTCTCTTCTGCTTGTGCTTCGCGCAGTCTCTGCACCCCTTTCACAACCAAGGACTCAGGAATTAGGCAACTTTGCGCATATTTCCTGAACGATAAAACTGGGAGGTGACAGAAATATTATTGTCCTCTTCCTCGTCTTTTCCTTCTTCGTCTTATTATTCCTCTCCATAATGTCCTTTTCCTCCAGTAGTTTTAGTGCCTCTACTTTGTCTCTCATCGCCTCCACTTTGTGTAGCATTTTCGCCTGTTATCTCATTCTCATTTATTCAGTTTGTCTCCTCCCCCTCATTTTTATACCTGTTTCATTTCTTTCTTCATTGTTCTTTCCTGCTCCTGCTCCACCCTCTTATTCTCTTTCTGCTCACGTTTGAATTCTTCTGTCCTTGCTCTTTGTCTTCTCTTTAATCTATTTATTCTTATATTTTCAGCTAACGACACTTTATCGTGGCAGAAATAGAACAGGCTCATAAATAGGGTTGTCTACTTGCCACGTCTAGTCCGCGGAGACCGATTTGGGTTCGTTTTATAGCCTTTGATAAAACGCATTAAATGTAACATAAAGTTCATTATTGTGTGTCACACTACAGAGCGCATTACTTTAGTTCCATGCCTTAACGTTTGAATTAAGGTGTTTAGAAATCTCACAGAAGCAAATATGTGGCCGATTGGACGTTCTTGGGTGGCCAGTATCTTGTATGTATATCATATAATGTATCTGAAGCCTGATTGCAAGCAGAGCCCTACGACTGTGCACAGTGTGGGATTGTTATGACGTGGCAAATAATTTCCTGTCCTGCATGATTTTGTGTTGAAACATGAAAAGGTCTTGAAGACCGAAATTTGGTTTTTGGGTAGGACGTACCGACTCAAATACACTATAAGAGATATATCAAATGACAAGATATATATTAAATACTAAATGCGAATAGAATGTAAGTCCCTGGAGGTAATAGACTTCCGGCAATCAAACAATCAAAATCGTACAGACCGCGAAAAGTGAATAGACTGAACTGTTCAAGCTCCCACAAGAGAATGGATCACTCGCGTTGGACCTGAGCCGTCCGGAACCAAGAAGTGGAACAGTGGAAGGGGGAAGGTAGTAAAGGGGGGGACGCCCTCTGACGTAACGCAGACACGATGGCTATTAGGACCTAGATATATGGTATTATGGGCATAACTCTCGTCTTCCATTTCTTGCAACTGCTAGGAAAATATGATACCCTAAGTACCGTTTTTCACTAGTCACTTCCAGGGAGAACAAGAAACAGTAACAATTATTAATATCTTTCATTTGCACCACAAATCCCTGAAAACCGATCCCATATAATTTTGCGAATCTCTTAATGTACCTGACGGATAGGACCTCCCTACATGTGAACGGTGAAGAACCATACGTATTTCTGAGACGCCGTATCCAGTACTTTAGCTGCAGCTATCCCTGTAACAGGCCGTAAAGACCATAGGATTGTGAGACGCTGAGGCTCCAACATTTTCCCTAGACAGTGGGCTCATACGTGGCGGTAAGGTTGTCAGCCTTATGAGCCGGCCTCCCTTTACCTCCCAGGAAGATTCCTGGTACTCATTTCTGATAGAGGCTGAGTCGACCCCAGGGCTGGAAGGATTATGTAAATTGGGAAAAAAAAATTCTCCGCATCGGGACTCGAACTCGTGACCTCCCGGGTTGTAGAATAGTATCTTAGTCAACTACGATACCACGTGCGCCTTTTCAGTAATTTAGAGAAAAGTGATTTTTTTGTAATGCTTTCTTTCTGCAAAGTGTACGAAATGATTGCATTTAGTGGAGGTTTTTCATGCCATCACATTTTAATAAGATCTAAAAGTTTATGACGAAGGTACACTGCTACAAGTAATATGTTTTTGGACATTATCCATCGTCTTGTCTATTTTCTAAAAAACCGTCCTGTTTATTTTTTCAAAAAATATTTTTGAAAAAAAAAAAAGCCCTGTTTATTTTTAAAATTTTTTTTGAAAAATAAACAGGGCGGTTTTTAGAGAATAGACAAGACGAAGGATAATGTCCAAAAACATAATACTTGTGGCATCATATTTTATTTACGAAAGTACTGAACAGGTTTAGATGAAATTTGGTATATGTGGTTCTCCGCAAAAATTGTTGGGTGAATTTAATTTTTGCCATTTTCGGTCCATCGTAACCCACGGCCGGATTAGGTTGCCAGTAGAAACAATAGTTTATCTTCTCGCCACGGCTTCTCTACTTGTTCTGTGATGCACTTACCTCTTACACAGTGCTTAACGGGAGATCTTTATCCTGGGATAAAAGGGGTAGAACCGTGAACCTACCACTCACCTTGTCTAGTACCGAGGTGAAGAATGCATAGAGTTTTAGCTCCTTTCTCCTCCGAATCGTTTCCAATAATAATTGTCAAATCGACAATGATTGACTTTTTCTGAGGTCGATGACGTATGAAAAACGCGAGTGTCACTTTTGGAAAGTGCGCATGCGCCGCTTCATACTCTTGACCGTCTAGCGGCAGGCCGATTGCTGCATGTATTGAAGGAAATCTTACATAATGTTTATAAAAATTTTACCAGTACTAAAAGGAGCCTAACATAATATTAATAAAATGTTCTTAACGCATTATACAAGTTATTCTGTAGTGTTGCCGGTCACAGTAGCCTCGCGGTCTAAGGCATGAATTTTCTTCGCTCTCTCGAACGCTGGGATCGTAGGTTCAAATCCCACTCAAGGCATGGATGTCTGTGTGTGCGTTTATGCTGTGTTTATGTTGGCCTTACCACGGGCTGATCACCGGTCCAGGGAGTCCTACCGTCTGTGAAAATGATTACGGAGCTGAATAAGAGGCCTGGGCCCTGAATGGGCTGGAAGAGCCATTGAAAAAAATTATAGTGGTGATTTTCCTTGAAGATGGGCAGTTGAGGCTGATACATGTTGGGCTGTAAGATCATTTAGGACTGGATACATATGGTGACAGTGTTATATTTAAATTAACTTAAGAAGTGTATCAGTAAGATGATCATAGAAGTTCATTAGAGTGTTCTGAAGGGCTCGTTACTCCACCCTGTCCTAAACCAGTTGAGTCCAGTCCATACGCTCACACGATATTTTTTCCAGTTGCATTGTAATACATACTGTGCTCCCATCTGCGCCTAACAGTTTCTTCTCTTCAAGTTTTTAAGCAAAGTTTTGTATCTTTTCCTCATCTCCCTCATGCATGTTATATATCCCACCCTAAGTATTAAAATTAATAGTGGCGTGGCTTCATATTTCCTCTGGCTCTCAAATGACTCTCTTGCCGTAAATGTACACATTTGGTCCACAGAGCTCGGCAAGGTCAATATTAGGGCAGGTGTGTGGCTGCCCTGTTCATGAGGCGTTTCCTTCTACTCGCAGTTGATGCCTGTAAGATATCATCTGCATTCAAAGGCAATAAGCACGCCCCAGGATTACCCTCGGGTCTCACTGTGTGCTGTCATGTTGTCTCCCTTAGCCGGGGGAGTACAGGCAAACAGTTTGGCTCCACCCAGAGTATACATTATAAGTCCATACTAGATTTACTTAATGCCACGTTATAGTAATTAATATTTTGCATAATATATTTTATGACAACCATAATATACGAGGTCTGACAATAAAGTTAGCGGATCCTCCACCTTGTGCTTGCCATGGCAGCAGTGGACAGATACCTTAGTATGGTTCGATGACGTTGGCATATCAGCGTTTCACACCTGTGTTGCTGTTGATCTATGGCAGTCTCTTTCTGAGTGGCACCTGTTATTGTCTGAGTGTGTTTTGGTGTGCCGTCGCGAGAATGTTGCAGCTTATTTTGATCCAGGAGAGAGGAAGTAACATGACGTTGGAGAAAACAGCATAATGATGTGCTTTGTAATTTGCGGGTCTTTACTAGTTATTAGTAGGGCGATCAAATGAAGGAGAATGAGATGGATTGGATATGTAGCACTTTTTGTAGTGAGATATTCCTGCACAGCTTTAATCGGAAGACTTGTAGGGAAGAAACCAATCGGGATACCTAAACGTCAATGGAAGGATACTGTTAAAATGAATTGTAACGAAACATGGTGTGAGGGTGTGAACTGGTTTCAGCCAGCTCACAGTGGGCTGCTGTGGAAGGCTGTTGCCTCGGATACGGTAATGGCTCTTCGTGTCTCATATAAGGATGCAATTTTGCGACTAGCTGTGACTGTCATCATCTTGTAAAGGACTCAAGTCCGTGGTGTAAGTTGGTCACCTTCGGCTTCGCTTATACTTTAATAACTCGCAAGAGTTAGAACGTTTAACCAGATAAAGTCGCATTGAACGTGTTTATATGTTCTCTTTTTTTTTTAACTGAAAGCGATTATATCATAATGGAATTGATACTGAAAATCCTCGCGGGATTCTGGCACAGTCTTCAGGTCCTGCCACTTCACCACTCTCAGTAGGTTATCTGATATGCGGTGAACATATTTTGCACCCCTTCATGCCGCGTCATAGCTGTGAACACACACAACAATTACGTGCAATTGTTGACGTATAATAATTGCACAATACACGTGGGATCACGACAACTCGACTTGATTACCTCCCTTCTGACCTAGGGAGTGGGGTGCTACCCTAATGCACATTCAGCCTTCCTGCTGTGCAGTGCAGCCCCGGAACTCCATTAGATCATCCCTTTATCCCAATCCTCCTCCTCCGGGCTTCCTCGTCAATAACGCTCGGGTAACGTGATGTATGCATGGTTGCTGATTCAAGCAGGTCCTGATAGTGGGGGCCAGATGATGAGGCAGGCATAGCGCGTCTGCTCGAGGGAACTGTGTGCGTTCCATCCACACTGGCCCTGCTACTGTCAGCCGGAACATTTAGCTGCGTTCCGTCTTAACCGGACTTGAGACGCGTCTCGAAGTCGGTCTTCCTGAGTATTATCAGATTGAAGTTCTCCATAGCCTTCTGTATCATGTCCGAGTGCCCCTCTCAAACGAATTTGTGTGAAACTTGGTATGAATGTCATGCCAATATAAGCCACCGTGTCGTCAAAAAACTGACATGCGAACGTCTGAGATGATAGGGATAGCAGCGCCGTTGATTTATGGCCCAGAAATTCTGTGTCGCGATGCATAATCCAGAATAGTAGACTGCAGCTTTTGAAATAATTTTTGGTGAATGTAGAAACATCAACATAGTAAGCGAACGAAATCGGTCTCTCTCTGGGCTTGATACCGGTTCAACCATTGTAGCTTTACTGAGGTCACAGAAAGAAATCCGATGCTTCGACCATCTCCCCATCTCCCTAACGCTGTTATGCTTCCCTGTGTAGCACATTACCATATATTCCATTCCAGCTGTGCTCACAGGAATGTTGATGGTGATAACCATGTGATAGCATTCGTTAGCTACAAGCGCGGTGGGCTGAGTGACGCAGCCCATTTGGTGCCGGAGGGGAATACAACAATAGGCAGAATTTGGAAATCTTTGAGCGCTATCATCATCGCAGTCAATCGGACTTCTTTTGCAACATAAACACACCTGTAAATCTTGTATAAATATTATAATGACCACGTTATGAGTCATTTATCTATGTCCCGACAAATTTGAGATAGCTGGCGTCTATAGGGCCTGCTGGTAGAGAGGCACATGGACACGAATTACTTCATTATATAACTGTTAGTGCTTAGTTCACTCTAGCCGCATGAAAAATTTGAAGAAAAACAGGCATAATGAATTGTCCTCATAACTTCTGGATTTTATTTATGTTGGTGAAGCGAAAATTTATTTGCTTAATGCGTATAATTGGATATATTGGTTTGTTACTGTCCTCAGTTTTCGAAAGAGAAATTAGTCCATGAAAAGCTGGTAAACGTTAGGAAGGAGCAAGGTTCAGTTATCGACCTTAAGTACAAGAAGGGAATAAGTTTTTCACGTGAAGGAGGAGCACCTTAACATGAAGTGAAATGCGTATTTAGATGCTTAACTGGTCTTGGAAGTGTCGCAGATCTTAATTTCTTGATATTCTAGTTTCGTGTTAAGGTAGAGCGTTGAAAAGAGAGCATAAGCCTTTAACAGTTTTTGTGTTACAGCTTAATTATGTATTTTTAGTTTTATGTGAAAAAAGCGTCGGTTTATTGTTGCATACCTAATTTATAATTTGTTTTGAAATGGTGACTCTCATAAACGAATGTACATGTGCTATTCATTTTTGAACGCTTATCAGTCGTGGTCGCTTAATATGGCAGCATAGGTTTCACGACCAGCTTCTTGTAATTGGTTTAGATTAAATCGGTTTGTATTTTCAGTAACTGCCCCTTTGACAGATATTGAATATTGTATTCCCTCGGTGTGAACAATGTACATATTAATTAGCGCTAAGTACATTGACACTTGTAAGTTGTAGTTTAAACCGTGTAATGTAAAATGTGATAAAAATGTTCAAAACGCAGTAAAACAGTAAGACTAAGTGTGTTCGGGGCATTTCATTCTGTGTTTAGGAGCATCTGTTCTTGTATTCTTATCTTCTATCCACACAGTGATCAGGTAATACGTATGAAGCCTAAATCCTTTTGCACGAGTCCTCTATAGGGTACAAACTCTCGCTCTGAAGTGTTTGCAACTATATTTGTTAATTACGTTGCTATACATCGTAGAAATTCATTTCCATCTTCTACTGGGCGATTCATTACAAAATGGAAATAAAATTGCGGTAAGGACTGCCCAGGTTTCAGTTACTGCAAGGAGATGAGAAGGCAGAGTCAGTAAGTCAAGAGAAAAACATCACTATCCCCTGCAGGCACTTTCATGCCCTCCGTTTCTGATGAAAACAGTCTACCTGCGAACGAATATCAGAACCGTTAATTTAATTCTGATGACTAGTCCCGCATCATCATTTCGCATGATCGCTATGCTCGTATTGGAGAACCTTTTGATAGACATACGCGAATTTAAATGGATGCTTTCTAACATCGTAGTTATATAGCTAAATGTTTTTATTGTGACTAGGGAAAACGCGGAATGGACGTTGTTTGTACTGTCTCTCTTGCAAGAGAGAAGAGTGTGTAATTGTACTAACAGTTGTGTGGATGGCCTTCAGTACGTGTTTCCCAAGCCTGGTCAAACACTTGAGAGCTCTGGGCTGGAGAGCCATCAGTAAGTAGGGGCTATGGCGTCGCTACGGGTCCGGAGAGTAGACGCTACCGTCATCTGTGTTCTAAGTGCCACTCCACCCCTCTGTTCATGGCTTGTGTAAGAAATCGTTACATAATCACCCTCCTCAGATATACGTCGTACTTTTTTATGAAAAAATGTGAATCTCATTGTCTTATTATGTATGATTATAGTTAGAAATTAAATTGGTTCGGTATAACAATATCAAACTTGATCTGTTTCAAGTGTGGATCTCTTGTCTTTTACTTCTGTCACCATATTGTGACGTGCTGCCTGAAAGCCGGACTGTAGGACATCCATCGCTGCGCAACGGGCAATGAGAACGCATGCTGCCTAGGAAACTGCCTACCCAACAGAGGCAGAATTGTTGAAATCCTGCGGCAACGGATAGACCAGCCAATAAATATTACAGCGAACAGCGAAACGGAACCTTTCGACAAGGTGGCCTCTATCCCGCCCGAGCATAAGATACGAGATCGTATAAGCGAAGAACAGTTCAGAGGGTCGAAATCAGTTTAAATTCGACGAGAGCTAAGAAGAGAGTTCTGATCCAATGAGAGCTATCATTTTTTTTATTGCTAGTGGGGTGGGACTAAGTCCGTTATACTGCGGCCACTTCTGGCCTATTGTACCAGCCCCAGATGATAGGTGAGGGTGATTGTGGAGCAATTGGTGGAATGAAGATTGGCAGGTGAAACCGAAGTACTCGGAGAAAACCTGCCCCAGCTCCACTTTGTCCACCACAAATCCCACTTGACCAGACCCGGGATCGAACCCGGGCCGCCGTGTTTGAAAGCCAGCAGTCTGGGGGCTTAGAAGATGCATTTTTTTTTGCAGAACGTAAAGTCAAAAAATGCCGGCTGCACGAGATGAATATTTAGCCTGCGGTTTGATGGCGATAACTAATTGAATCATTGGAGCCAGGCATATGAAACTTGGCATGGAGATAAATCATGGGCTTACGTACAAACTCTGCATGGTACATTTTTCTAAGTCAACAATTTCAAACATGGCGACTGTGATAATCTTCAGATTATGTCTGACACATCTTACGTAAACAAAATCTGTACTTCCAAGAAATAAAATAATAATGATAATAAAGTAGTGTAACAATAATCTGTAACATAATGTGACGTATAGATCCATTGCTAGGCAACGACTCGGTAAACACATTCCCGAGCAACAGTAATGCATCTATTGCGGTAAACCATTTTCGTATCCAGTGTGTAGTAAAGGAAACCATTCTGTAATATCGTTCGTTGCGTATCGTGGCTGTAGGATCCAGCATATAAGCATATTTTTCTACGAGACCTTTGCCTAATGTACGTGAAATGAACGCATAATACGGAGTCATGCTGTCCGTCAACACAATTCTTTTCCGAAATCATTGAATGGTCTTCGATCGCGTTTGGTATTGGGAGGTGGACATTATGTGGAGTTAACAAGTTAATTTAATTAAATTCGTGTTGGTGAAATGTGAACCCTCCGTTGCATGAAACTGACATCTAACTTTAGAATTATCAGTTTCTCTTTCTGAAGTGGCACACTGTACCAAAGGTTCTTTACCATATATAAAACATAACTGATGATGTCATTAAGTTCCACCATTTATGGTTCATATATTTTTCAGTGTCGTAAATGTTCACAGAAATACAAGAACAACAATTTCCTACGCTTCAGTTATTTGGATTTCGAACGTTTGCTTGCATGTATTTGTATCTTCAACGCAACTGCTCTGCGTATTAGCATTCCTTTGTTCTTCTCTCTGCTGCTTAGAAAATGTTTATTTTCATTGTTTGGTTAAGGTTAATTGAAAACATAACGAAAGCAAATGTGGTTCATTATAGGCCCATATATATTACATTCAAGACTTAAATATTATAACAACCAAAAAGGTACAAATGATAGACCTTTTGCAGAGAGATATGCTAGCAGGATGTATATCAGCGACTTTGTAATTTAACAGAATTAATAAACAGATTTCCAGTCACGGTAGCCCAGCGGTCTAAGGCTCGGAAGCCGGGATCGTGGGTTCCAATCTTACACAAGGCATGGATGTTTGATATATGTATGCGTTTATTCTGTTTTTTTTTTGTCCTGTGCTTAGGTAGAGGTCTTGCGACGAGCTGATCCCCCGTGCGGGGAGTCCTACCATCTGTACCATCATGAAACTGAGAAATCAGTCCTATGCTCCAAAGTAGAGCAAGATTCAAGTTGCCCCACCAGTATGTACTCATGAAAAGCGTATAGATATCTGCTCATCTTAGTTAATCAAAGTCTTCACTCCGTTTATATCATTATTAACATAAAACTTATATTGTTAAGAGCCACAAATTCTGAGAAGCAGCAGGGAAGTTTTCTTTCACTCAGATTTTGAAACACCCCATAAATTCATCCTAGTTTTCTAAGACAGATATCGCATCATAACGTAAAGCGGGCTTAGGGAAGAGACGAAATTAAACGGTTCCATTGTTTGGGGTGTTTGATCGAGGCTGAAATAGGTGTGTGTATGTATGTATGTATGTATGTATGTG
>NW_019744130.1:549527-554374 GCF_002891405.2 Cryptotermes secundus
GAAGAAAAAAATGTATGTATGTTGCTAGAAACTGGAGCAGTTGTAATGTAAAGGCTGCCTCAAGCATATTCGCTCTGAGCAGAACTGTATGTTTAGGAGAAATATGGGAGATGCTATGCATGTCCTGCGAAGGCTGTAGTGTTCTTTCGCAATTAGTTACAGCCTTCGGCTGCCGCAGTGATTAAAGGGAGCGGATATTGGCTTCTGCGCCTGCTAATTCCTGCTGCGTTTCAGAATGGAAACAATATTATCCACAGCACAAGCGGCCTCCCTAGTCTAGGGGTAACGTTCCCACCTCATGACTCAAGGTACGCGAGAATTTTTAAGGGGGGAAAAATTCAGGGAACAAGTCCAACGGGAGGGACTTTAAGCCATGGGTCCCGTGTCGTAGATTTACGGCAGGTAAAAGAACCTCATGTCTCTAGGAGACCCCTGAGCTAAATTTGGCAAAAAGTTTCCTGCCCAAAGTAGTTTCCGATGCCTCCGGTAGATGGGGAAGTATTAGGTACCACTGCCAGAGGAGGGGGACCTCTCTGATAGAAAGGGACTATTAGATACCACTGTCAGTAGAAGGTTGGAACCTCGCTGGCAGAAAGGGGCTAATAGCGAGCACCAGTACCGGTAGGGTATAGAGACAGTAGAAATTAAAAGGGGGACGCACAATGGACCAATAACTGGTCTAAGTGCATGGGGAAACCCACCCCCTCAATACTGAATACTGAATCCACAGCACACTGCTCAAATTACGGAATGCGAATTCTTTAGACCGAAGCTACGAGTATTTCAGTTTTCGCCATTCTTCTTAAATGAATATCTCTAGGTTCAGCATTGTAGTACAGAACGCAACATAGTTTCAGTACACAAGCTCAACCGGCTTTACTTACTTTGCCAGATTTTCTGAGAAGTAGTGCAGACCGTCTCTGTGGTATAGCGGTCAGAGTTCCTGGCTACAGACCCAGAGGTGCCGGTTTCGATTCCAGGCGCTGCCAGATTTTCTGAGAAGTAGTGAGTCTGGAATGGGGTCCACTCAGCCTCGTGAGGATAATTGAGGAGCTACTTGAATGGAAACGTAGCGGCTCCGGTCTAGAAAACCGAGATTAACAACTGTATGGATCCGTTACATTGACCAGAGGGCACTAACTTCGCCGACAAGCGGCGGTCGCTCAGTCGGTATAGTTCGCTTGCGGATAAGGTCACGGAGGGTTTTTTGTTGTTGTTATAAGCTTAGAGTGTTATAGTGTTCCCGCATCTGTGTCTGTGTCCTCATGCCTGCCTTCGTCAATAGACCTTTTGCAGAATGGAGGATTTTAATGTAGTTTTGTTTTAATACAGGCCATTGCAAGATACTCCATGTTATTAGAAAGTTAATAGAATTTTCCGTCCAGTGCGGCAATAGAGGTCACATCACTTTTATTATTCTTGCCTTACATGTTTCGGTTTAATTAAAACCATCATCAGAGGCACTTTTCATACGGCAGGAGACACTGTTAATTAAGCTGGTTTGATGTTCACTTTCAGTAGTGTTATTCACAGATGTATGTTTCGTATTATTGTCATAGGTTATAGTTACGACGGCGCTCGTAGTCATATAAAAACATAAACATGCAGAATAATTGAGTATGCCAATAGGCTATACGCAGCACAGGAATTATCACTTTTACCACAGTAGATTTCTTATGTTTGGATTAATCACTATTAAACTATTTAAAATTTAATTCAAATTGTCGTAAGTTGTTGTTGGTTGTCAATTCTTCCCGTGGATGGGAGTCGTCATTCTTGGTGGTGTGAGGGCTTGTATGCGTTATGATGTTACGTGTGTGCTGTGTCCTTTGTACAACATGTAAGGCAAGAATAATAAAAGTGATGTGACCTCTGTTGCCGCACTGGACGGAAAATTCTATTAACTTTCTAACTTAATAGTGCAGCGGACCAGAATTAGACAATTCAAAATCCATGTTATTACTTTTAGTTCTCTGCGATTCTCAGTGCATGACACTTATGCGAACTTCTGAGGTCGGAGAGACACCAAAGCCTCTTAATGGATTATCTTAAATGTTGTACTCTGATAGATTCTGTTGTGCTAGTTCTTCGTAAAATGTGAAACCAAAGCCTGACAGCCGAATGAACTATATATTTAACACCATATTTGACGGTGATAAGTAATGAAACATTGCAACTGATTTATTGAAATTGTATTTGGATATACATGATGGATATGCCTAAAATTTTGGCACGAAACATTTTTTGTATCTTATCTGTCCATGGCTCTACAGTCCTTTGTTGGACCTTGCCCGCATTTTCAGTTTCTTGATCTTTTAAATAGTCGGTAGGAGTCCTTGAACTGGGGATCAGCCCGTCGCAAGGCCACTACCTGCACACAGGACAGCATAAACATAGAATAAGCATACACAGGCATCCATTCCTTAAGTGGGATTCGAACCCACAATCCCAGTGTTTTAGCGGGCGAAGACGGTTGGTGCCTTAGACCGTGCTGCCACTGTGACTGGCTTCTTGTATCTTATCAGATAAAAACATGGCGAAATTTGAGTGTACGAATTGAAATTACGTACAGAGATGGATTAGCTGATATAAATAATGCACAATGTTATATTTTAGCGTCCTGTTGCACTGATTTAAGTTCATGATTTGTTTATTCCGTCTTGCAGTGCATACACTTATCTCACTCAAACTCACTCAAAACGAAGACAGAACACACACACACACACATACCCAGCAGACCCAACAGCATAACGCACGCAGTCGCGAGAACAAGACGCAACAGAAACACAATATACACGATAGGGAAGAAGAGCTCCAACAGAGTAGGATGAACAGGACTGGCGTAATAAGATACGACGTAGCGATCGGGAACCCTGAACAGTTTTAATATTTTTACGATTGACATTTGTCAATATATATGATGGACATATATTTTAGTTATTTTAAAGTGAAGACAAGGCATACAATGTACTAGTTTGACGTGAATTGAGTAGCACCTGAAGATGGCATTCTTATGCCGAAACATGTAGTGAAAGTGAGAGAAGAAGATAGATAAGTGTATGCACTGCAAGACGGAATAAACAAATCGTAAATAATGCACGCTTAATTATTCACTTACCTGTGCCTAGTTCATTCTAATTTGACAACATATAGGCGTACTGAGGCATTTGACGGAAACTTGCCATCGAAAGTCGGCCACTTCCCAGACCCTCATGTTTAAACCATGGAGAATTAACCCAACCACAGCTGCTTTGGCATTAGAGGGAGCTGGTCCTGCTGATCCTGTGTGTTAACTGAGTTGGAATTAGACTCGGATGACCTGCTGAACGTTATGGCGGATTCGCGGTTTGTTTTCTTTGAGATCGGGATGGACTTCATGCTTCACAGAGTTAGACATTTTGGTTTCATATCAGAGTACCAATAGGCCTAAGTTTGTTTCAACTAATTCAGAAAAAAATTTCTAGCAGAACTCACAGTTCTTGTCTTCCTGTTGCTTATTTTCCTAATCATACACGTCTGTTGCTATTATTATCGTTTCTTAATTATATTTTTTTGTGAGGACATCTTTACGTTAGTACAGATTCTGTCTACGTTACATTTGGCGTATTTGACTGTAACATTTAGCAATTCAGCAGTGCATGTAATTGCTTACTTTCAAGAAATGTTTCATACATTGAGGAGTCGGGATAGCGAACTCGGTATAGCGATTGACTACGGGCTGGACAAGCTAGGATTCGGAGTTCGAGCCCCTGTAGGGTCACCTCAACTAGTGCCGACGTCAAGAAAATGTGAATCTCTAAGATCTGTGACACAGGTCTGTTAAGTGAAGGTAAGGTAAGGTAAAGGTATCCCTGTAACAGGCCGTGGGGGCCCATGAGGTTGTGAGACGTCGAGGCTCCCACATTTTCTAGACAGTCGGCTCACAGATGGTGAGGTGCAGGTCTGTTACGGATTATAAAATTATTATGTTAGAAATTGTTGAGAGACGGGCATAGACTGGATGATGATATTAAAATGAGTGTTAAGAAATAGGATTTGATGTTGTAGACTGGATTCATCTAGCCCCGATAGGGCCCACACGGAATTCGGGTTACGTGAAATGGAGGAAATTATTGACCACCTGAGCTGATATAATCTTCCGCAGAGCTTCATAACATTAACGAGTTGTTCAAGGCTGAGCGATATTTGTTTCTCATAGTCGTAAAACTTTTACTTCCTTACACATAACTGATTTTGGAATGTTTCTTAATATTCGCTGAAAGAAGTATGTACTAGTATGAACGCAATGTTACGTGCTTCAGAAATCAAAACAAATTGGTTCTGGAGGCAGCCCATTATGTCACGAAGTTCCAGTACGATTTGGTTTGCAAATTACTCCCGGTCAAAGGAAACAGAATTGGATCGCTTTAGAAGTCCCTCAAGGCCGTGTAATTTCCCCGAAAGTGAAATAATTGATACTCGTAGTTAAATTTGTCTTGAAGTGTTAGTTTCTTATGGGGCTGTCAGAACGGTCTGCCGTACGATCAAATGCGCTCTTTGTGCTACTTGGCATGTGAGAAGGGCGAAACTTGTTAAATATTTTGATCAGCGACGGATAATAGTTTTTCCTTTGCTACAACTTTCACGTCGGCTCATTGTCACAGGCCAATATTTTGTATTTCCCTCTGTTATGTTCTCATTGTCCCCAGTCACAATAAAGATAGACCAAAAACAACTGGAGAATGTGCAATGTTTTAAATATTTGGGTAGCTTGTTAACAGATGACGGAAGGTGTACTAGTGAAATTAAATCCAGGATTGCCATGGCAAAAGCTGCATTTAGCAAGAAGAAGAATCTTTTTACCAGCA
>NW_019744130.1:554484-573296 GCF_002891405.2 Cryptotermes secundus
TTTCGAAATGTGTTGTTGGAGAAGGATGGAGAAGATCAGTTGGACGGATTATGTGAGAAATGAAGAAGTGTTAATTAGAGTCAGTGAGCAGAGGAATATCCTACACGAAATAAGAAAACGGAAGGCTAATTGGATTGGTCATGTTTTAGGCAGAAACTGCCTTCTAAAAGAAGTTATTGAAGGAAAGATAGAGGGGCGGATAGAAGTGACAAGAAGACGAGGAAGAAGACGTAAGAAGATGCTGGATGACCTTGGGGACAGAAGTGGATACTGTCATTTGAAGGAGAAAGCTCTAGATCGCATTAAGTGGAGGATCTGTTTTGGAAGAGACTGTGGACCTGTCGTCTGACAGATTACTGATGATGATGATGTTCTCATTTTACAAATTTAATAACATTCCATAACCAAGAAGCTCACAATTTGTGTGTACAAATTAAAATAAATAATTTTATTTTAAAAGCAGAAACAAATTTCGTATTTCATAAAAACTACAGAGTTGGGTTTACCTGTAGTGGCGTGATGTTCATGCCAGGTTTTCGTCAAGTCCGTCAGTTGGTTTGGATGTTGACGGGGTGCACAGACATTCGGACCTGGCAATACCACAAGAATACTGTTTCTGCTTATTATGTTAGTCTAAATTTCTTACGACTTTTTTGCGTTATATGTATGGTCGTTTGATTTAGTCGTGCTTGACAGTAAAAAGATAAAGCTATCCCTGTAACCGGCCGTGAAGGCCCATAGGGTTGTGAGACGTCGAGGCTCACACATTATCTAGACAATCGGCTCACAGATGGCGATAAAATTGTCAGCCTTACACGTAGGCCGCCCCTTACACTCAGGAAGATTCCTGGTTCTCATTTCTGTTTGAGACTCAGTCGACCCCAGGGCCCATAGTGCGGCTGGAAGTATTAGGTAAATTGAAAGATTCCACCACATCAGGATTCGAACCCGCGACCTTCCGGCTTGTAGCGTAGTGCCTCAACCAACTACGCTACCGCGTGCCCCCACTGTTCTACAGTACATTGGTCATTACAGTAGAAGGATTATGCTGTTAAGATCACATATCTTGTACCCCTGCATGTTGCCGTAGCGCTGATTGGCCATGTTGAAGTCTACATGTTACCTAGGAGGATGTGCATCTGGCCGGCGGCATAGCTTCCGCATGCTGTGCTAAATAATTTAGAAAGGAAGCGACATGCTCTAGGGAGTTGTGTGCCTAATTCGGCTTGGGGATGACGGGAAACAACAGAGAATATTGAAGACGATTTCTCTGTTTCATGGAATAAATACGACCCCTGGCGGTTACATGAAGATCAGAAGTTTGCTCGTTGCCTTTTCTAACTGAGAATCACGAAAATTAATTGGTTTGTGTGGTCCTTAAATCATGTCAGTACTGTAATTAAGCGTGGTGATGTTACAGCTCCTGAAAAATGTATTTACTGTTTTGGGCTTAGGAAGTTCTCTGAATGGCCGATCGATTTGAAACGTTCCCAGGCAGTGGTATCGCCTACAATCCAAATGTATTTCTACGACTGCAGTACACGGTTTGATTCTTAGGTTCTTCAACGCCGGTGTTTCAACTGCAGAGGTTATTAATCGCCATGTCTGGTGGGAGATGACTGTTAATTATGAGGAGGCTCGCGTTTGAATGGAGGTGGTCGTGGCTCATTTCAAAAGTCGTTCCTTATCTTCATTGGACACACCGGGTAGAGTCACGAAAGACAGAAGTTCAATAAGTATCTCTTTGTCACACCACAGTGTAATGGAAAGTATGATCACTAGGGTATAAATTACTAGTGTCAGATTAATTTCCACTTGTATCTTATACCGCAAAATCTTATATGTTTTTTCTTCTACCTTTTCAGGTAAGTGTTGTCCTTATGAAGCACAAAGGAAGGAAGAGAGACAGAAAGAAGAACGAAGGACCAGAGTTGTTATCATATAGCCCACTCCCCATTGGCTTTGGCCAAGAGAACAGATACTGGCCGTGGTAAATACAAGCCCGTGAGGCATCGTCAGTTTGTATATTACGATTGTATATTTTATTGTACTCTGAAAGTGATGTTATTCTTATGTTTGTTAGCAGGATCTGAATGTCGAACCGTGTAAGGAATCTATTGCCAATCGAATTATCAGCTAATATGTTAAATCTTCGCAGTTCTTCAGCTTCCCTCAGAACATTCGACAACATTTGTGTGTATCGAAATGGATTCAATATCTGTTTCAGTTTAGATCCTTACATTTTGCATGCCACTGTCTTCAGAGAACCTATGGGGAAATGTTGCAGTTATGTATAACAGGCTAGGTTGTCTGTCATGACTATACATGTCGTTATAAATACTATGAATCTGTTCAATATAACACTCTCGAAAGCTTGTTAAAAACAAATTAAACATTTTCTGAAGAGAATAATGTATCAAAATGTGTACTGCAATGAAGGAAAATAGAGACAAACGTTAAACTGGTGATCGACTTCGTTTATCATTATATCTGCTAAAATGGCCTCTTAGGAAAGTCGTTAATGTGCAGGTAATTTGCCAGCCGTTCTTCAGCATTTAGTTCAACACGTTATCATTTTATATGATATTGCCTTTATCCGTCTTTAAGAATTTAACTTGTTCTTTTAAGTGTGGGGTCACGCGGTAGCTTAGTTGGTTGAGGGGCTATGCTACAAGCCGGAAGGTCGCGGGTTAAAATCCAGATGAGGTCATTGGATTTTTTCAGTTGACCTAATCCTTCCAGCCGCACTAGGCCCTGGGGTTTAATCAGCCTCTAACAGAAATGAGTACCAGGAATTAAATAATTTTCCTGGGTAGTAAAGCGCGACCGGCGCGTAAGGCTGACAACCTTACCGCCATCTTTGAGCCGATTTTCTAGATAGTGTGCGACCTTCAACGTCTCACAACCCTATGGGCCTTCACGACCTGGTACAGGGATAGCTTTACTTTTTTTTCTTTTAAGTGTGAGACCTGCACTGAGAAAGACGAGGAATGAACGCAGCTGAAAAATCATTGAAAGACTGCACAAGGTACGACAACGCCGAGACTTTTAAAAATTGTTACAAGTCCAAGTAGGGTCAAGAATTTTCTCTTCTACACGTCATTCAGACCGGCCTATATCTGTGCACCCAAGTGAACCCTGACATATTGCATTGCGAACCGAGTACTTTTCTTTATGTGTAATAATTGAGTATGTAGAACTTCATTACAGTAAATGCTGTCGACTAGCCCTTGTGAACAGAGAGAATGTCACTGTTTATACAGAAACTTTATGAAATTATAAGATTTGAGGTGTTCACAGCGGTGACTATGAAGAATACCCTCTTCTAGGATGTGGCGCCGTGTACATATTGTATAAACCGACGTTTCGGAGGAACGTATCGTCTCCATCTTCAGGGTAGAAGAAAAAATCCGCGAGCGAGGAACCAGCGTGAGCAAGTGGCTGCAGACTCGCTCGCGGATTTTTCTTTTTTCTACCCTGAAGATGGAGGCTATACTTTCCTCCGAAACTTCGGGTTATACAATATTTACACGGCTCCACATCCAAGAGGACGGCATTCTTCTTTACTGCAATTGATTTTCATTTAGTAAATTCAAGCTGAGATGGGTGAATTTTAAATTTGAAATAACGGATTGGTGATCACGAATGGCACTTTCTAAGAAAATTTATTAAAAATGAAATGGTCCCCGTAGCTGGTTACTAGAACGCCATTGCCTCTCTTCAAGATAAGGATAACATCCGCTTCTTTTCATATGCAAGGAAACTTCCCATTTAATAAACGAAGATTAAATATGTACTTTAAACAGGAGCAAATACTAATAGCTCGCAGTAGCAGTAGAAGGGTATGAACTACGTTAACACGAATGCAAGGAAGAAACGTACTTTTTTATTCTGTGCGTAATGAAAAGTTGGTATTCATTTCGTTAATTGCTGTTATGAAGCGAAGGCATACAAGTTACAGTGCTCTCAGTATAAATATTTCTGCACACAAATATTTGCTGGCATTTTATTCATTTACTTTATTGTGCTTTACACTAGTCTTTAAAAGAAGAAGTGAGATATGGAAAATTTTTGATGATTGTGAAGAAATTAGTTACACTTTCATAAATGGCATCTCTTTTCTGTTTGTAAATTTGATATGTATACTTATTATAACCCAATGTATTTATCAATCCACATAATATGAAGTTGTAAACCTAAATATAAGTTACATCGCTTCAGAACCATATCTGTGCGATTTAGAATGAAATTAATTACAGTTAAATATATAGAAGAAGACGTGATGGATTATTGTTCGAAACGTAGTAATGATCATCCCTATATTCTTTGCATGTCATTTTGGATTTGAGCAATTAGCATACTCTTAATTAAGACCAGATGCAAAATTCTCGCGAATTTTCATTCCCTAATGTGATTTTAGCGTGGCTCCCTCGAATTATAAGTCCCTCGTCACTTGCACTTTATGCGAGTACTTTATATTTATGTTGCCAAGTATATCTTGTTATAACGGTCGCGTGCAGTTAAAAGTGTGCGTAACTCCACTAGGCACAGGGCACAGACGTGGCTTCATTACTGAAATGCAGGATCACTGGCCTTGAGGACTTAACGGTAATTAGTCTTGTCTTGATAGAATTTTTGTATGGAGGTATCCCACAACGATAATGTGCTTATTGCATGTCTTAAATACGTCCTTTGAATGTATGCATAACTATTCATCCTGAAAATTGGATGACATATTTTTGATAAGAATCTGGAGTAAAAATTACTTCCACTATTTCGTCAGGCTGCTTAATGTTATCAGTGACTGTATTCGTTGTATGTAAGACTGATAACCAAGAACAGTGTAGCTTAGGTGGAACATATTATCACGATTTAGGAGGTGTGACTGTAGACGGGTTATGGATTGACGAATGGTTTTATTGACCACTTATACACACCACTCGGGAACTACAAGTAATTACAGCGCTCTCGCTGATTTCCACACTTTACAAATCATTAACACATTCTAAGTCTTGTTATTCTTCACTAGTCGTATCCTGGCATCGGATTTTAACACAGTAATTATAACAGTCTCACTGTAAGTACAGTATACTCGTATATAGCGTCTTCTATTCATAGCCGTACTTTCAACTCTGAACTGGCTGTAATGTCACCTATCAACCTCCCTTGTAGAGCTCAACTGAACTCGTTGTTTCAAACTGTCCTGCTCATAACATCTCGGGACGGACCACATAGAAGACACTTCATTTCCAACAGTATGTCTACTGTTTCTTGCGTAGTCGTTTCTGTGGCAATGTTTACCGATCCGTTGCTGAGAAACGGTCCTTGTGTATTCACCTATCTCTCGGTCGTTGCATAGCAACGGCTGTACACGCTACAGTGTCTTAATCTTGTCCTTGCCAGAGACACTCCTACGTCAGGCAGTTATTTTTGCACATAAAATGTTAAGATGTTTGAAGTTCTCTGTCATATTTCATTGATTCATTCATTCATAGGTTCGTTCCTTAGGTGTTGAGCCCGTTTGGACTTAACTTAATTTCATGCAATTTAAATAGCACGGATCCTTCAAGATTGATACAGGAAAGTAGCTGCTGAAAGAAAACAGAGGGTATCCTCAGTGCTAAGTAAGTAAAGCCAAGGGCCTGCGGTTTAGATGACCGTCTTTCGAACACCTGTGGGTACAGGCGTTGTTCTCCTCGTCATCACGTCTAGGCCGGCTTTGAGGCCCACGTAGCTTCGTGTCCAGTTAATATCTGATTCTTCCGTCTGTCTTCTTTATGGCCGATTATTTATTAAAGGAATTTCGATCTACGCAGGGAGACGTTCATGTCATCAGTGCATTGTCTCCGAGCCATGCGCAAACGCAGTACATTTCCATCCCGCATCTGACCAGAGGTACCGTATTTACGCATGTATAGGCCGCACATTTTTTGCCAGAAATTCAAGAGGAAAACTGGGGTGCGGCTTATATTCGAAATATTCGAAATCACACTTCATTTAAAAAAATTATATTCATAATTAGTAATACAGGATGTAATACTCCTGAAATAATATTCCAAGAAAATTATTTTTTCTATAATTTCTGTCTGAAAATTGTGCTGCGGCCTATACACGCACGCGGCCTATACATGCGTAAATACGGTAATTAGTGGCAAACCCGTGACACAGCATAAGACAACGTCGCTGTTCGGAACTGTCGCCCTTTAATGAGAAATTGCTTGTATCAAATTAAAAGCATGTTTTTCAAACAGTCAGAAAAAGTCCGTTTCAACGATTAAAGCCCAACGGCCTGCTCCGTTTCTATTAAAAATCCATGTTGGCAGCCAGTTCTTGTATTGATCTTCAAACACGCGTTTTTGTCTACCGTAATTTAGAACTGCTCACGATAAGACGGCCTCTAATCCTTTCATATGTTCATATCATTTACTTTTGTCGATCGAAACGACTTCTGTGAGGTGTAGGGTTCTCACGGCGGTGGCTATCTTCTCGGACATGACGCCGTGTAGTTTAGTAGACGTTTACCTGTAGACTTCCACCATACTACATGACGTTACATCCGAGAAGATAATTTACTTACTTACTTACTTACTTACTTACTTATGGAGCTGAGAATTCTTGAGGAGTCGCCAATTCTGCAGCTACTCAAGAATTTCACAGCATTTTATGGAACCAGAAGGTTCATTACCGTTTTCACAAGAGCCCTCCACTGGTCCCTATCCTGAGCCAGATCAATCCAATCCATAACATCCCATCCTATCTCTAAGATCCATTTTAATATTGTCTACCCACATACGCCTTGGTCTTCCCAGTGGTCTCTTTCCTTCTGGCTTTCCCACCAATATCCTATACGCATTCCTCGTCTCCCCCATTCGTTCTACATGCCCTGCCCACCTCATCCTCCTTCACTTGATCATTCTAATTATACTTGGAGAAGAGTACAAATTATGGAGGTCCTCATTATGCAGTTTTCTCCAGCCTCCTGCCACTTCATCTCTCTTCCGTCCAAATATTCTCCTTAGCACCCTGTTCTCACCCTCAGTCTATGTTCCTCTCTTAATGTCAGAGACCAAGTTTCACGCCCATACAGAACCACAGGCAAAATTATAGTTTTGTATATTCTATTTTTTTTTTGTTTGTTTGTTTTTGTTTTTGGACAGCAGACGAGAAGACCAAAGGTTCTGAACTGAACGGTAGAAAGCATTACCCGAGTTCAATCTCACTCGTCGAAATTAATTCTACAGTAATATTATTCGCGAGTAATTTTAGCATAAAATCATTTCCTTCTCTGTGTCGGAGGTTTAACACCTGCTACTGATCTTAAAATCCGCGTTTCATCAGATGGAACCAGTTTCATATTATTTTCAGTTCCTGTTGAATCTTATTCTTGATACAAAACGTTTTGCCATCGTCTTCTACGGGCATTGAATTAATTGCAAAAAAAGAAAATTCCACCATGTGTTTCCGTCAGCCAACAGAGTGACTAAGTCCATGGTCCAGGATCTTTCTGGACTAATACAGAGGGGCCCAAGAAAATGTATACACACCTTTCCGCCGCCATTTTCTTTGACTGTCCTTAGAGTAGGTCGCTTTGGCATTCATGTGCCTGGCACCATTTTCTGGAGAAGACCATACAAAAACTTTGTCTCTTTACCTCTTCTCCTTCTTCTTCTTCTTCTTCTTCTTCATGCGTGCGATGTATGATCCCGCCCTTCTCATTCACCCTGTCGTGTCCATGCTGTGCTAGAGGCAAGTTTTACATCCATACAAAACGACAGGCAAAATTATAGTTTTGTGTATTTTTACATCTTTAGATAGAAGACTGGAAGACAGAAGGTTTTGAACAGACTGGTGACACATATTTTGCTAGATGTTTGTAATTATTTACAGTTATGATGCTAAGTTAATTAGGCACGTTTGTTACTGATAATTAACACATTTTTTTTTCGGAAAGCGGTGTAATGTCCCTGAAACTGTATATTTAAGCTCTGTTTTCTGTACATTTCACTTGTGTAGTATTGCAGTATCAAGGCCAATGAGTGTAGGGGGACACCAGGGAGAATATGTGTAAGTTTTTTGCCCTGTCCGCTTCCCTTACGGATATTTCTTATCTCGGGAGCTCGACGCAAATCAGAATAATAAACATGAATGGAAAACTTCAGCACTTAAAATATTGTTTTCGAATTCATTCATATAGACGCTAGAGCATGCGCAGGAAGCAGTTTAGCTGGTTGTCAGCGGACAGGAAACCTGTGCCTAAGCTGACTGTTACTGTGGCATATCCTGTGCTTACAGGAATTCCTTTCCAGTTATCGCTTCTTTGGCGGGTTAATTAACGGCGCTTCAGTATCGAGAATATATAGCGTCGGATGAACCATGCCACGACTCAGACGGTTAGTCGTCGGGTTTCAACCGCGCGGACTGGTTTCGAGCCCAGGCCAGGTCATATGGGATTTATGGTGAACAAAGTGGCGCTGTGGTAGGTTTTCTCTGAGTACTTCGGTTTCCCCTGCCAATTCTCATTCCGCTGATAGCTTCACACACATCATCTATCGTCCGGGGCTGGTACAATAGGCCAGTTAGTGGCTGACGTACCAAGTAGACTCAGTCTCACCCCACCCAAAGAAACTAATAAAAAACTAAACTAGCATCGGATGATAGGACGAGTGATGTTGAATTTGAAAGGATTTGGAAGGAAGTGGTCGTGGCCTAATAGAGTTTATATCCCGGAATTTGTCTGTAGAGACTGAAGTAAGCCCCCAAAACCTCAGTCAGGGTGACTGCTCCCCGGCCGATGTTCGAACGCAGCACCTCCCGAATACGCGTGTCTAGCGCCTTCTAGAGCAGTCTGTTCCTACTGCAGCAAGTACATCGGTAGCCGTCACCAGTACGTCTGTACTACGGTACTAGATCTTCTGCAGCCCTTATTATTGGTAATTCTCCTGATCCCATTGCTACCCCAGCTACAAATAATACCACTACACCTACTCACTGATGGTATTTTTATCTCGGAAGGTGAAGTTCCCTGCATCTGTATGCGCGACAGCGCGAAGGCATTAGGCTGTGTATTGGGGGGGGGGGCAGACACGCTTGCTAAGTTCTGTGCGCCCTGCACATGAAGGATTATTATTATTATTATTATTATTATTATCTTTTGCCAGTCCTTGTATGTGGTTTTGCTTTCTGGTTCTTGTCTAGCACTTAAATACATTAATTGAATTGGCTTGTTATTGTAGCAAGTTTCACAGGAAGGAAAGCGGAGTGATCGTAGCATATAAATTACTGTTGGATGGAAGAAATAATTTGTAGATTTGGAAATAATGTAGCCCAGAACGCGGGGTGACTGAACACTAGAACTGAGTTCTAAGTACAGTGTCACACGGATGTTTTTGTTTAAGTAATTACGAACTCCACTGCGAACCATGTTTCATTGATCAAAATCGTGACCGAATCATCATCATCACTCCTGTGCGTCGAGACAGGATAGACAATACCCAGTCACACACTGAAACTCTTGTTGCAGAGTTGAAATATTCGTACTGTGTTACAAATAAGGTGCAGTTTATGTAAGGAACAAGGTAAATTGTTTCTGGGAAAATCATGCCCCAATAATAGACTTGAACGGATTACTAATTTCTCAGCTTGAGTGATTTTTGTGCGTGAATGACTCAGTGTGAGCAGTTTTCAGTCTCTAAGTTATTGCGTCTTTAAGTTTGTCAGTAACCTTACGTTGGACACTCTTATGACTACGCCATGAAGGCGTGGAGGTGAGTGGTCAGCTTCACGCCCCTGCCGCTTTACCCCCTGGGAAAGAGCCCCCGGTACCCATTGGATAGGAGCCTGGGCGGACCACAGAGCCGGTCTGGACGACGTGGAGAAAATTCTTTCCCCCACCGGTACTCGAACTCCGACCCCTCAGTTATCCAACCCGTAGCTTCTGTACTGGTGTAGACACATGATGTAATTCCAGAAGGCAGTGGAGTTGCCACACGTAAAATTGTTTCTGGAACTGTCGTGAGCGGGCGGTACCGCAGTTCCTTGAAGGAACTACTTGTTCAGTGTTCCGACTGCGGCGAACTTTGTTTTGAGAGAAGTAATTGAGAACCGAGATGGAAACTGTTTCAAACAGAACCAAACACTCTAGTCAGAATCGGCCACTTCACAAAGCAAAGAAATACCTCACAGCTGTCCTCGTACCCAGCGAGAGAAATCGAAGCTGAACAGATTGAAAGAAGAGCTGAAATGTAGTGTCCCGACAGACGATTCAAAGGGACCGATAAGACGCAAAGGCCTTCTTGTAGTGAGTGTGGTATCGTTACTCCTGTAACAGACGGACAAGTTGAGTTATATCAGACACATTAGGATGTACCTATTTTAGTTAAAAAATTGCTTCATTAATGATTTTATTGTGTTTACATAAATCGTGTCCTTTATTATGTGTTACACAGTTAGGCCATACTTTTTGCAGACGGTAGAACTCCTTTGACGAGTGATCAGATCGTCGCAAGGCCTCTACCTAAACACAGGACAAAACAGACAGAATAAACGCATACAAACACCAAATATCCATGCCTTTTGTGGGATTCGAACCCACCATCCCGGCTTCCAAGCGAGCGAAGACCGCTCGGCTACCGTGACCGGCTAGGCCTATATGCCTGAAATTTGGCAGTGAATCGGGAATTGCATAATGTTTAATCTCCCTTCTTCATCCTGAAGTAACTTCATAATCCTGTCAGTAAATTATAAAGTATAGGCGAATAACACCGGAAACGCGTTCGTATTTCGCACGTCCTTATCCATCTTCTGCAGTCATTCCCCAACCAACAGCTCCATAATTTCACTTGCGATGAAATTTAGTTCACCTTAGAATCGGTGTCTTTGTTAAGTTCAGTTATGAAATCTTATATTGAAGTCCGTTATTGTTGCCATGGTTACAGACGCTGGAAATTCGTAGTCTAGTCTACTTAGTTTACTTTGGTAGACTACATGGGTGTTTGTGAATGAGCATTCAGAATGAAGTATTTTCTTTCAGTTGTCATGTTGTTGCTGCTTCTTCCCGTGTGTGGAAGAAGTGGTCAGTTGTTTTTGCTTGAGGGCTACGTGGAAATATTTCGCGGACGAGGGAACCCAGCCAAAAAAGTGCATTCTTATAAAATTTCAAGTTATCTATAAATTGGACATGCCTGAACACACATTAGGTACACCTGGAGACGTATGTGACATTATTAATTAATTTACATAGACCGTAATGTCCTGAACTTTTTTTTTTCACTGGCTCTATAGCCCCCCTTGGGCCCTGGACTCTGACTTTTTGTTTCGTGGTCATTTTACAGACTTTAGGACTCCTTGGACGAGTGATCAGCTCGTCGCAAGGCCTCTATCTAAATTCAGGATAACACAAACAGAATAAACACATACACACAGCAAACATCCATGCCTTGCGTGGGATCAGACCGCTCGGTTACCGTGGCCTCAGAATACAAATATACGCATGAGACTGACTCTGCAAGGGGCCCCACACCGTATTCTCTCAAGCATTTGTACCTTAAGTAAATTGAAACAGTGGAAGGGCCTTCTCCTTCTGGAGAACCCAGAGCCTTAAGTTTCATCGGCATCTCTGTCTCTGTTTAATTAACTATATGGAGTGGAGTCATCCTCTAGAAGCTGCTAGTAGCTCATCCAGTCACGAAATTCGCTGCCTGTATGGGACCCAGCATTTCATTACCGTGTTTATAACAGCATATACATACAAATATGTCCTCATCATTTTATTTGTTTATTCATGTATTTTTTTTTTTGCTTCTCCGGATTGTTTTTACCAGCAAATTGGACTTAAATTTGAGAAAGAAACTAGTGAAATGCTACGTTTGGAGCATAGCTTTGTATGGTGCTGAAACTTGGACACTTAGGGCAGTAGGTCAGAAACACCTGGAAAGCTTCGAAATGTGGTGTTGGAGAAGGATGGAGAAGATCATTTGGACCGATTATGTGAGAAATGAAGAAGTGTTATTTAGAGTCAGTGAGCAGAGGAATATCCTACACGAAATAAGAAAACGGAAGGCTAATTGGATTGGTCATATCTTACGCAGTAACTGCCTTCTAAAAGAAGTTATTAAAGGAAAGATAGAGGGGCAGCTAGAAGTGACCAGAAGACGAGGAAGAAAACGTAAGAAGATGCTGGATGACCTTGGGGACAGAAGAGGATATTTTCATTTGAAGGAGAATGCTCTACATCGCATCAAGTGGAGGATCTGTTTTGGAAGAGACTGTGGACCCGTCGACTTGACAGATTACTGATGAATGAATGAATTCATGTATTTATTGGGAATGAAATATCGTGTGACAGAGTGAGAACTGATAAAGTGTGGTGTTATTGATTAATACTATCTGAACAGCGCCGAGGGCCGAATTCATATTTTCGCGGGTTGTAGTTTGCTTATCGCTGGTGTAGGGTAACGGCGAGCCTGTTAAATCTCAAAATGAGACCAGGTGGATCTGATGTTTATCCCTACATGGAGACAAGAACTATGCTATGGAAGAGGGGTTTCAAACTGTGACAGTCTTTGACTGGTTCACTCGATGCCGTTGTCACGAAACGTCTGCGTTGGGTGGATACCACTCCTACTTCGTATTTTGATCTCCCGGGTTAGGACTGTCGGCCCGGAGACCGGCTATGCTGACTGTGGGTTTTCCTCATATGACCAACCCCTGCAGGTAAATTTAGTGACATGTCAAATCAGTGCACGACCTCTCCTATGTAATTCACAGTTTGCAGTGATTCCCCTGTCGGACACAGTGCAACTTGCGCGTCATCACAAACAGGAGTCACAGCCTTCTGACATGCTTCTCTTCCTTTTGAGTGTTTGCAGTATGTTAAGGCGCGTCCACATTACTCGTGCTCGTGCTCGTCGGGAGACTCGTCTGGCTTTTACTTGTGCTCGTAAATCTTCGTCCACACTGCTTCAGTTGCTCGCCAGACTTCGGTGCGTGAGGATCCGTATATTTTCTCATAGTGTGTATAGGCTGTAGTCGTATTTTAATTTATTGGCTATAATTTTTTAATTAAAAAGTTTAAATTTGCTTGTCTCGTGACTTGTTATATCGTCCACATTACTCGCGAGCATAGCGAGTCACACGAGCACGAGCACGAGTAATGTGGACGCGCCTTTAGGCACAGGCCCTTGGATGACGTTTCTGATGGTAAAGGTCTGAACAGTCAGTGTGATGGAAACGCTGTAGTCTTATTGATCGTGTACCCAGTTGGAATGTCTGCTGGGCTACTGGGTGCCATGACACGTTTTTCGTGGCTTTCCTCAGTCTCTGGAGGGAAATTCCGTAATTTAACCTTCAAATAGGCCTGACTGTTGCTTTTCAATTCATTAGGGTTAATTTTCAGTGTGTGTGACAATTTTCCTAGAAAACCGAAATTAACGGCCGTGGGGGTTCGTTGCGCTGACCACGCGACACCGTCTATACGCCAAGGTTGGCACTAACTTCGCCGGCAAGCGGCGGTCGCTCGGTCGGTATAATTCGCTTGCGGACTAAAACCACAGAGTTTGTTTTTGTTTTGTTTTTGTTGTGTGACAGTTTTTGTCATATCATTCGACGCTGCAACATTTATGTAATTCGAGCAGCGGTGAGTAACATAGGAACTAATCAGTTGATTGTTGACGTGGAAGCAATTTCATTGTTTAGATACTGCTACTTTGGCTATGTTTCAAGATTTTATGTACCTCGCTTCTTCTTACAGGACGACGTTTGATGAAGTATATGGTTTTGTGCTTCGGGTAGGACCGAAATGCACCTTAGTCCATCCTTGATAGTAGCCTGATCGATTATGGGGCGTTAATATAGGCCTAAGCTTTATTTCGATTTCCGCCGATATTACGGCCGTGTGAAACATTTACCATACCTGAATATTCACGAGTCTCTTTTAATTACATTCATCTGTCCCCTCGCTCTGTGAGTACTATGACCCTAACGCTTTGTCCGTCGCCATTGCGGTCTCCGTGTGTGGATGTGTATTTGATATGGACGCAAAGAGACTGATACACGATTACAGTTTGCCCAGTTCTATTTGAACAACTGGTGCACAGAGGAAATTCAAAAGTTTTGTGTGTGTGTGTGTGTTTGTGTACACTCACACAAAGACTGATTTCTGTGGTGGGAAGTTGAAGTCCGTATGACACTGTAATGTTTCATAGGCCCTGTGTAATAAAACATACGAAAGAATTGCTGTTATAAATACAAAAATATTTTGTCCATATGCCTGTTTGGACACTGAGAAGAGAAAATTTTGAAACTGAAAAATAGTTTAATCCTGAAGAGTATTTTCTTCTGTGATATAACACCGTATAGTCCGTTGAAAGTCAGCGGCGTTTCGGAGGAACATATTGCCTCCATCTTCAGGGTTGAATAAGCCGAACAAAATACCATAGTTGAATCCTGTTGTTGCACTTATACAGCACTGCCTTCATCTAATTAACGGGTTTGCGTTAGGAATAGTTCAGAATTTAAAACAAGCGAAGGATAATATTGGGATTATTTTGTAATAAATTTTACAGGTTTGGTTTGGCGCCCGAATACTCAGTAAAGTAGACACACATCTGAAGACCACGCTTCTGTGTTTTACCCTCCTGCAGTCAGAATAAGCGTGTAGAGACTGATATGGAAATAGTAGAAATAAATTTCGTTTCCAACCATACCCCACAGTTTAAGGTAATCTTGGATTTAATATTTTAATTAAAATATTCATAGTGTCATGGTAAATTATGATAGTAGTTATGATGGCAGCCATCTGCTCACGCTGGATCATCGCTCGCGGATTTCTTTACCCCGAAGATGGAGGTGATACGTTCCTCCGAAACGTCGGTTCACACAAGATCTACACCGCGCCACATCCCAGAAGACGACATTCTTCAGATTCTATCAACTTTCTAATGGTGACGAAACGGTTGCGTCAGTAACTGATGAATGATGACGCAACGTCAATCCCATAGCAGGTGGACTATAACTGTAAGTAAGCACCAAGCTGTGAAGACGTATGGGGGCCTATAGGCGTTCCTAACCTCGCATTACACGCATATGGGAACTGTATCGCAGAGAAAGAGCCTTCGAGACAGGCTGAAGAGTGAAATGTCTGCCCAGGCAAGCAGCCCGTACCCAGCCACTTTACTGATTAAGTTGGCCCAGTTCAGTATTCAAACAGACGACACGTAAATACTTCGATCGCGGTATTGCGATGCTTGCTAACCCCAACTCGCGTCATTGTCTGTGTATGGCCGGGGTGGGGGAGTGCTTAAAATAGTTGTTTATGGCCGACCATCAGTATTGGATTCTTCTTTGAAAATCTCCGGTTTCTAGCAATTACTTCAATACAAGCCCGACATTGCATATGTTTAGTGCGATACGGGCTCTAGTTTGCATAACCCTTTGTCGCTTATTCGCCCGCATGCAATGAATTCACGGTGCTATGGTGATGGCCATTGTTCTCCATAAATGCGGGTTGCTTAATTACTCGGAAACATTCCAAAATATATCTCACCCATTGTGAATTCTCAAGAGACATTTTCCATTTCAAGAAATGAGAAAAGCCAGTTTTGTTCCTACCGTAATTAACTTTACTATAGACATGCAGTTCTTTTTATTGGAGTCTCAAATTCTATCTTATGAAAATTTCCGTGTTTTTCTTTCCTAGTAAATTCTGAAAGAACCTGTGTTCTGTATTAAGCTGCAAGTTTGATGGCGACTGATGGAGCTGTGCGTGTGAATCGTTTTGTAGAGCTAAATCAGAAATGTAACAGTGACATTCGTATGACAAATCTTTCTGTATTTGTCGAGTTACAAACATGGCGATGGTATTTTCACGTGTAGGGTTGTTACGCGTGACTTATAAGACGGGCTTTTAACTCGATGATTGGAGTTGTTGCACATATATTATTCACAACTCCGGACTAGCAGTAATACAGCATTATCGCTGATTTACACACTTTACAGTTCATCGTTACACATGCACTAGGATTCTCGGTCTTTACTAGTCGTATCCTGGCAACGGATTTGTAACCACTTCGCTGGAACTTCAAATCACACATGAAGTCTTCATTGCACAGTCTATTTCATTTCTTGCTATTTTTCCTCAGTCACCTTCGACTGACATCTCCAGAACTAACTCAAACAAAGTCAAAGTCATATTGCGACTGACGATCAGTCAGTCAGTAAGTCTTGGTATCGAGCACCCTCCTGGGGCTCATGACCAGATATTTATTGCTCCTCGACTGTTACGGTCATGTTTCTGTGGGGAGCCCTCTCTGACCAGAGGATGCGTCTGTCTTTTGTATATGTTGCTGGCCCTTGCCAGCGCAACTCCCTTGGGAGTTGCAACCATATTTTACTCTCTCACATTTGAGACTTCCCTTTTCGTCGCCTCCTACAACTCGCAGGGTCACGGTGGAGGTATTCGACCCTGCCTCCACACGGGGTACTAACTCAAACAAGTCAAAGTCAAAGTCTATTGCGACTGACGGTCAGTCAGTCAGTAAGTCTTGGTGTCGAGCCCCATCTGGGGCTCATGACCAGATATTAATTATTACCATTTGACAATTACGGTCTTATTTTTGTGGGGCGCCCTTTCTGACGAGAGGACGGGTCTATCTTTTGCATATGCTGTTGGCCCTTGCCAGCGCGGTCTTTCTCGGGTCCGAGTCCCTTGAAACTCGCGACCATATTTTACTGTCTCAGATTTGAGACTTCCCTTTTCGTCGCCTCCTACGACTCGCAGGGTCACGGTGGAGGTCACTCACTAACTCAAACGATTTCTTTGTCCCTGTATAACCTCTCAGCACAGACCACGCAGAAAACAACCTCTCTGTTGTTGAGAAGGCTTGTTTGATGATTCGTTAACTAGTAATGGACGCCATATTTTTGCGCTCTTACGCTTCTACGGGAATGTGTTTACCGAGTCGTTGCCTAGCAGTTGGTTTATACATCACAGTATGATAAGGATCTTTGCGATTCTGTGTGACAAGTGTAATGTACTCTGAGTATGTGCAGGCGGAAACGGTGTAGGAAATTGATCACTGAACTGCATTATCATTAAGTTAGAATTCTTGTACGGGCCTCTGTACTGTAGAGAACATCTGAAGGCGATTGAGCGTTATAAGCTCTTCTCGGAATTTGCCTTATCCTATAGGTTAAATGGAATTCGGCTAAAAAAAACAGATGCCAGATTGCGTTGGTCTCTTGTGGTAGTTTCAGGAGTTCTCATGCATGAGAGAACCGATCGTAATGGCCTCATGAAATAATTTTATACAGTCTTGGGACGACATCCACACGGGTTTAATACTGCCGAACAGGCGGATCAGGGAGCAGATGAGCGAGAAGTCCTATTCCAGTTAGAAATGTCTGTTACATTAGAAGTCAGCTGAACATGAACCTAACGCTCTCTGCACATCCTTCGATATAATGTGAATTAGGCCTGTAGGAGCGAGCCTTCGGAATTAGCCATTAGAATGATGGATACAGTTGCATTATGGGCAGCTTTCTGATTTGTGCTTCTCACCAAATATTATTCAGATCAAAACCTCGAGTTATGACAAATATGACACAGATATGATTGGAAGGATAATTTTAATCTGGATCTCTAAAGAAGTATGTTGCGATAATGTAGACTATATCCATGTGCTTAAGAGACTTAAGAGACGTATTAATGTCAGGCTTACCTCGCGATCCTTTTATCAGGTAATTAAACGATGATGCATGAGCTCTAACATTATTTTTATCACTGAGTCGAATGAAGGAATGATGATTTTAAGTTGTATGGTAGACTTGAAAGGATTCTGACGATGGTGTATACTGTACTTCTTTTGGCTTATTTTGGACTTCACCCATCGTCTGGTATGTAAAAGACAAAAGACCACGACGTTTCGGAGACTGGATCTGTCTCAGTCTTCAGGTGGATAGGGAAGGATAAACCTACTCAGTTGGGCCCGTTAGAAAGAGCTAGTCTCAATCACTGGACCAGTGATCGAGACTAGACACAGAAGACAAAATGTACAGTGCAGTGGTCCCCCCAATAATAAGTGTTCCTAATGGTGGTCCATGTGTGGCCGAAACGTGTAGCAACAAGGAATGAATGTAGATAATTAATGATATTTATAATACAAATACGTTTAGTGCATTAAATATATTTTAATGTCTTTTATAAAAGGTCGACTTTGTTGCATTGTAGACTGAATAATTACGATATAAAAATAATTTTGATATGGAAATGTAAAGAGTGTCACAGAAAGGCACATTGCAGCTTTAATTTTGAAGCCTGAAAACTGGTTTTGGGTGCTATAACAGCACCACCCCCCACATATATTGAATACACAAATTAGAAACCGTGGATACATGGGGCCAAATACCGCCTTCAGAAAGATCTGGATATAAGCCGAGAACTTTAGTTGGCATAGTGATATTGTGAGGGAGAATATGGTGACTGGGAATGTGGATAGAATGGGAGAGACAAGGAGTACATGCAGAAGATAAGCGTGAAGCTGCTGAACAGCAACCAGTTGGAGCAGCGAGAAGTAAATTGCAAGATAACGTCAAGCTTAATCTTAGAGGATTGCGCTGGTTCAGAGTTGTGCCCAATGGCAGGCGTTGGTAATAGCGGTTTTGAACCTAGGAGTCCTGCTACCATATTGTTATTTGTTTTTGATATTTTTTTAATTCATTATACTTTGCTCTATCGTCCTAAAATTGATGTTTTTCGCCTGCTTTCCTTATTTTTAAAAGAAAGTTTATGTGATCATAATGCTGCCTATGTGTGTAAA
>NW_019744130.1:573384-596436 GCF_002891405.2 Cryptotermes secundus
GAATTTTTAAGGGCGGAAAAATTCAGGGAACAAGTCCTCCGGGAGGAACTTTAAGCCGTGGTTCCCGTGTCGTAGATTTACGGCACGTAAACGATCCTCGTGCCTCAAGGAGACCTCTGAGCAAAATTGTAAGGTAAAAAGTTTCCCGCTCAAGTAGTTTCCAATGCCTCCGGTAGATGGGTAAGCATCGGGTACCGCAGCCAGCCTCGCTGGCTGAGCGGGGCTGATAGCGAGCACCAGTACCGGCAGGTTATGGAGACTGGTAGAATATTAAAGGGGGACGTACAATAGACTATTAGTCGCGGTGCATGGGGGAAACCCACCCCCTCCAATAATAATAATAATAACAATAACAACAACCCCCTCAACAACTTTTGATTACCTGAACCAATCTTTATGAAACTTTCTATGAATATCGTGGCGCTTGAGCCCATCACAAAGGCATACTTCATAAATCCGTTCTATTAGCCTTTGTTTCTGTATGTGTTTCCCCCTGTTGTTGCTAGGCAACGGCTCGGTAAAAATATTACCTTGGAAACGAATATAAACATTGTTGGACTCGTCGTTTTCTATGCGATCCGCGTCGTATCAAATGAAAAGAGAATAAATTCTTGCTTCTAAATGGAGTACGTTTCTCGTAGTCAGAGGGTAAATCAGTAGCGAGCAGAAATAAATACTTCGTTCAGGAAGAGATAATAGTCACTCATGCCTCTGATGTAGTGTGTAAAATAATTCTGGTGTAGGACACGTGGTGTTCGAATTTTATACTGTCATTACCGCGGGTGTAGATGAATTGTTCACAAATGCACAGTAATGATGCGGAAGAGATAAAGAATCTGGTATGGAAATAGAGGAAATTGCTGTATGAACAATGTGCGATTGTACCAGAAACAAAATGGAACGAAGCAGAGTGGGCGTTCTGATTGCAGACAAAAAATCATGGACAAAATAGAGAGGACAGGAAGGATTGGGGTCATAAATTGACTTCCCGTTTTAAACAAATCAGTATATTCATGGGGCAGAGGCCCCTTTGGGAAGCTTCTAATTTATAGGATTTCAGGTTCTCAGCGGTGGTAATGAAGAATTGTATCTTCTGAGATCTGACGCCGTGTAGTCCATTGAAAATCAAGCAACATTTCGGAGGAAAATTTCGCCTCCATCTTCAGGGTTGAAAAATAAGCCCAGAAAGAAACCAACGTGAAAGGAAATGGCAAGCAGGGCTCCTTAATCTTCAGATGGTCAAGAGCTTACCCTTCCTTTTATGAGACTCGAAGGTTTATTGACAGTGTTCGCAAGATCTCGTTGCAAGACTCCTTCCGGAAGCAGTTGAAGTCAATCCAAACTGTGCTTCTACACCTGAGTCTTTCTAATGGCCCTTCGATTCAGGTTGCTGTAACATGAAATGGATGTGAGACGCATTTCCCGCGCCGTTCGCATCCATTTTATATGGCAAAACCGTATGATCCCGCTGGCTGAACTTCCAATGGGAGGGAAACTAACAAGAAATATTGTACGTGAAGAAGTAGTTCCTCTCGAGAAGCCAGTAGTTGCTCGGCCACCAGTAAATTCCGTGTACGAACAAGTAGTGTGTCCAGTGTTTAAGAGCATGAAAGGTAAAAGCGTAAAGTTACCCCATGCTAAATTAATGAAGCACCACGCCATGAAGACGCAGGGGTGTGCACGTATTATTATATTTATTTTAACTCCAAATAGGATTTTACCGGGTGGCAGTGATAGTACAATAAGACACAACACACAAATAACACACCACGCTCAAACAAAACACAGCACACAAAACAACACAAACAATTAAGGACACACTAGACCCAATAGCTCCAACATTCTTGACTTCGGCGCTAGATGTAGTTGAGTGGTCAGCTTCACGCCTCAACCGCTTTACTCCTGGGGAAAGAGCTGCAGGTACCCCTTGGGTAGGAGGCTGGGTGGGTCTCAGAGCCGGTCTGCGCGCTGTGGAGTTTGCCTGAATCGAAATCACCCCGTAACCAATCGCAATGCCGACTGAATTATCCCGGATTCTACTTAAGTTTAAACTTAAATTATCGAAGCGATAATTTCCATTTTATTAGAATGTTATGGACAGCCGTGTATTGTAATTAACTTTTTTATTTTTTTTTAATTCGCTTAGTGGGGGGGGGTGGAGTCCAACTGGGTCCACTCGACACGGCAGCCACTGATTGGCCTATTGTAGCCTGCCCCGGGTGATTATGATGATGGATAATTTGGTGGAATGAAGATCGGCAGGGGAAACCGAAGTACTCTGAGAAAACCCGCCCCAGTGCCACTTTGTAAACCACAAATCCCACTTGACCAGACCCGGGATCGAACCCGGGCCGCCGCGGTGGGAAGCCAGCGACTAACCGCTTGAGCTATTGTTATTTTTATGTCTTGTTTAGATTTATGCTCACAGATTTATTTGTCATATTTGTATTTTGTTTTAATTATTTTCTGTACCTTATATACTCGTGCTAACTTTGTAATAGGCCACTGTGCTGTTAAGTTATTGCACGTAATTAAACATGAATTGAATTGAATTGAATTATTGGAGGGGGTGGGTTTCCCCATGCACCGCGACTAATTGTTAATCTATTGTGCGTCCCCCTATAATTTCTACTAGCCGCCATGGTCCTACAGCACTGGTGCTCGCTATCAGCCCCGTTCTGCCAGCGAGGTCGGCCCTCTCTGGCAGTGGTCCCCGATACTTCCCGATCTACCGGAAGAATTGTAAACTACTTGGGCGGTAAACTTTGCCTAATTTTTCTCAGAGGTCTACTAGAGACATGAGGATCTTTTACGTGCCGTAAATCTACGACACGGGACACGGCTTAACATCCCTCCCGGAGGACTTGTTCCCTGAAATTTTCCGCCCTTAAAAATTCCACGACCTCCGCCGGGTTTGAACCCGCGTACCTTGAGGTGGGAACGTTACCCCTAGACTACGGAGGCCGCTAACCCCTTGAGCTATGGCGCGGCCTTTGTAATTGACTTAATACTAGTAAATGATCCGATTTATCTTTACTATTGTAAATACGTGGAATCATAATGTATCGGAGGCAATTGTTGAAGGTCGTGATAATTGTGGCAGTTGTGCATTAATTACATATGCGTGAGATAAAACTGGGTTCTCTGTTCTGAATATTATAAACATGGGTAGTTTTCCGTCGCTTCAGTGTAGATTAAAATGTGTTTCTCTAAGACGTACTCGTGTCGCTGTTTCTGAAAGACCCACTTGTGTGCACTCATGTACCTTAATGGATTTCGATCTGTTACACTCATTCAAACATTTACCCTATTCAGCTGTTAATGAAACCTGGGAAGAGGCCCTCTGTTCACTCCATCGGGCGAGTCTTGATTCATAGGTGATTTAATACACTCCGTCAGCCTCATTGCCTATGTATATACTCATCCGTTGATGGTGCACTATGTTAAAAACTCAAGGGTGAATACGGAATAGGAATTATATCACTGGGACGGTAAGCTAATGCATATCAATGTACCAACTTGTCACTGCCGAAGTTCTCTAAATCCCATGTGCTCTGCTACTGTTAATTTGCACCTCATGTCCTGCCTGTATAAATTGTAACGTAACATCTTCACACCGCTCATCTCGTTCTGTGTCATAAACGTACATGGTTTCGGTTAGCCGTCGCCACAACAAATGATTTTATAATCAGTAAATATTTTACATATTGAATATTTATTAACTTGTTTCGGTCGTCATGGGTCCATCATCAGGCAGTAATATATTGTCGCGTATCGGTCTTATATCGCGACAAATAACTTCTCGTTGTATTTGATGTAGCGAGTNGAATACGTCTAGGGTCATTGAACTGTTAAAATGGACCCATATTTGGTGCAACATGTTATACTATATAATACAGATTGTGCCTCGAGTTACAGTAAATAAATACTAGTATAAATATTAAAACTAAATATAATACAAGTACACGTAGGATATACATATTAAGATATATATTAACAGCTTATATATTAAAAGTATTAAAATTATAAATATATGTAGTTAAAATTATTATACGCAGGTCACGGTAGCCGAGCGGTCTAAGGCATGTACTGTCTTCGCTCGCTTGGAAACCGGGACCATGGGTTCGAATCCCACTCAGGGCATGGATGTTTAGTTTGTGTGTGTGCGTTTTTCTGTGTTTGTGTACAGGTAGAGGCCTTGCGACGAGCTGATCACCCGCCCAAGGAGTCCTACCGAATGTGTAAGGTCTAGAAAAACCGAAGTGAACGGAGAAGTTCATGGAGGCAGGCCTAGGCCCACTGGGGTTGTAGTGCCAAGGGGGGGGGGAATTACTGTACGTTAAGTCTCAAGGTTCAAATTCTCAATATAATGAAAAGTTACGTCATATACTCTAATGCGAACGATTGAATGTCAAAAATACAATGTGGTGTATTATGCGATATATTGTATATTGTTGTCGTTGTTAGATTACTCTTTTCGTGTATTGTGTTTTTTTTTGATCGAAATTGATGGTTTGTTTTTAGTGGCCGAGCGGTCTGAAGCATGAACTGTCTTCGCTCGCTCGAACGCTGGGATCGTGGGTTCAAGTCCCACTCAAGGCATGGATGTTTGTATGCTTTTATTTTGTGTTTATGTTCTTCTGTGTTTAGGTAGCGACCTTGCGACGGGCTAATTCCTCGTCCAAGGAGCCCTACCGACTGTGTAAAAAGATCAAGAAACTGAAAGGCCAAGGCCAAACTGAGCCTGTGGTGCCATAGATAGACAGAATTTTCAAGACGTTAGAAAAATTGTAATATTTGAGAATTCAATCATTATTGCTACACAACTGAAATATAAAATGTAGTACTAAATTGTTCTATAGGTTTATTTAGGGTAATATTGAACATGAAAAGAAAAAATAAACTAATACGAAGCTGTTTCCAATTTTATTTAATATAACGCTGCGTAATAGAAAAAAAAGCATATGTTTACATCTAACTTTTTCAGAATCTCTTTCCGCTTAATTTCCCCTTGTGTGTATCCGGAGCTTCTGTTCTGGACTGCCAGCAGTATTCAGTCAGCTCACTCGGATTTCATTTCCCCTGTTAGCGCTTCTCCATGGTAGAAATATCCTGACGAAACCTTTCAACAAGATCGTCGCTGACGTCTCCGAGATTTTTAGGAAGGAAATCCAAGTGAGGATGAGGGAAGTGTATTTTCAGTGACATATTGCACCCCATAATTCTGTAGACTTGAAGCATTTCCTCAGCAAACTGTCTGTAGATCAGTGCTTTGTGCCTGCCCAGAAAGTTGTCAACAAGCAATCTGAATGGTTCTTACGCTGTCTTGTCAGTTCCTTCTAGAACTTCATCAAAATTCCTGTCATTCGTAATCTCATTTATCTGAGGACCGATGAATATCACTTCTTTTATCTCTGCATCGCGGATTCGTGGAAACGTCTATAACAGATACCGGAAACTTTCTCCATTCCGGTTCATGGCCTTCACATAAGTTTTCATCAGCTTAAACTTCAAGTGAAATTGAGGTAGAAATATTTTCTTTGGGTCTACAAGTGAGTCATTTGCAGTGTTCTTTTGTGCAGGAAGAAGTTGCTTACGACAAGGCCATTCTCGCACAGCATAACAACCACTTTTTTTTTTCGCCAGTGTCCCGTCACATAAGAAAACAGCGAGATTTTATACAAGCAAGCGGCACCCCGGACGGATGGGCTGTGGCTTTCAGACATGTACAAATATTCCAACTGTATTTATCACATTGTATACAGTTGAGCAGAAGTCTCTTTCATGTGTGCAGACTGACCAGCAGGGTTGATGATAAATAATTTCCACTGTGAATAACATCATTCAGACTTAATTTTAAAGAATAAATTCACAATTGCCAATCCTGAGGCTTACGCTCATACCCTGGTGCCCTCAGCCACTTACCATTATTTCAGTACGAAGCATCATCTTTCATGGAAAAACAGTTTGCAAGTTGTTTTCCGTTGTTGCGATAATGGAACAGTTTGTGTTTTTCGCCACAATGTTCATTCCTTATAAGGTGGAAGCAAGAAGCTCTGATTGATTCATTCACAGAATTAAACCTCGTATAGAATTATTTATGCATCCTCTGTATCACAGTCGACATGGTCTGCATCCGTTCCTATGGTACCCAAATTCCTCTCTGTATCATCCACGAGGTTCCAGGACTCTGTTCCCTCAAGGACAAGAAACTCCATACTGTGCGCCACGGTCTCAAAGCTGAAGGCTGATTTGGGTGTTCAGTACAGCGTTTGTGTAGATGTTTGTCCAGATTATCAGTCAGGCAAATTTAGCGGTGGAAATATGATCGATCGGTTCCCTTAAAACAGTGTGCACAGCAAATGGCATAGGAAGTAGTCGTCCATTAAGGTAGTCTCTGAGGTTCACATCACACGTTGAACAATAAACATGAGGAGCCCAGAGTTCTTATTGATCACCGATTTTGCACCCATAATTCATATGCCATCTTTATAGGAAGCGTTATTGTTCTCTTTGGAAACCCAAGAGTGAACTGGCCGAAAATGTAGCAAAAGAAATATCTGTTATTTACATATTGTCATAACGTACTGAAACAGGGAATTCACCGTAAACAAAAAGTATTGTGACGGAACATGACCATTTGCTAGGCAACGCTTCGGTAAACACAGATTTCCGCTGCAACGGATACGCTAGTGAACGTCAAGGCGTTGCCTCGGATTGATACACGTTTCCGTGGCAACTTATATTAACAAAGACGCCGATTCCCGTGGTGAACCTGGAAATTGCAGTCTGTAAAGCGACTAGCTACTTGCTGGACGACCGAGGGGTCGGAGTTCAAGTCCCGGTGGGGTCCTTCAGACCGGCTCTGAGGTCATCCCAACTTCCTATCTAATGGGTACCGGGGGCTCTTTCCCCGGGGGTAAAGCGGTCGGGACGTGAATCTGACCCCTCATCTAAAACTAGTGCCGAGTTCAATAAAACGTTGGTCTGTTCATCGACTCCCCCATACGCCTTCATGGTGTAGTGCTTAATTAGTTAAGCAGAGGGACAACTTTACCTTTTTTACCAATTCCCATGGCAACGGATACCACAGAATAAGAGAGGAACCATTTGACATGGTGACTTATGTTCGGGCAGCAGAGAAATTATAAAAGAGTAGCAATTCATTCGTAAGGAAGACTCGTCAGACAGACGTCGTTCATGCAGTTCAGTGTGTGAGCAGGAATTCTTCGCTACGGCGGAAGAGAAGGCACTTGTGGTCTAGTAAGGGATAGAGCGAGTCGTAGTCAGCCATTGATTGTGAGCTGTCATCATTGTAAAGAAGTGCCAATAAATCCAATCATCTAATCCAAAACCCATTATTATTAGTCACGCGAACCCGGATGCGTGACAATATATTGATAACAGTCACTTAGCTGAAGTCTGAAAATATGCCTCTTTCGCTTGATAGCGACTGCATTCGGCAGTGTTCACACGTACCTGTAAGGTTGGCAGTCTCCAGTACACTAAGTGTGGCACTGTTGTGCGTTGGATTGGCAGAAACGGAAACAACAATCCCCGTTACATCAAGAAGTGCCACATTTAACGAAGTTACTCCATTCACAAGATTCCGTTTATAACGAACAATGAAAAGTAGGCAGTTTTTAAAAACCTAAGGGCGACAAAAGAAAAGCAATGTTCCATCATGGAGTGTGAAACAAAATGAAAGTGCAACGTATTTCTCCCAGGAAGCAAATCTTTGTTGTGCAGCATTGTTATAATAAAGTATATGGTGCTGTTTGAGAAAGTCACATTGTTGCCATATCCTCAGATGCTACATCGAGTTAATGAAACATCAAATATGCTGCTGCCTAAGCCTGCCTGTTGCATGCAAAATTCAAGTGCACCGGCTATTCGAAAAAGCAGTTCGGGCACGCTTGGAATGCTAACATTTAAATTTAAATAAAAATGACACGCCACTGGAAAATGTTACTGACCCTTGGTGACGATGTTGGTGATACTGATACTGACGGTATGTGGTATGCTAGAATTTCCCTTGTGGTGATACCCTGGAACATGTGTATGGAATTCATACAATTTATGTACCGTGCAGTGTAGATAGCAACAGAAATTTTGATTGCCGACTGATTCCTAAACACTTCCATTTGTTTATTGTTACTCATTCTAATAGACGATTTCTTTAAATTCGGACAATTTTGTAACGTGCAGAATTTGAAGAGACAATCTGGTAGAACTGACCGTAAATGGTAAGGTAATAGCAAAAAGTGTTCAAAGAGAAATTGGGCATGAGAGCGTGAACTGGGTTGGATGCCGTCCCTTTGCGCATTTTTGTGAAGTCGGTAATGTTCCAGTAGAGTGAGAAATTTCTTAACTAGCTGAGCAGCTAGTGACTACACAAGAAGACCCTGCCTCATGGGTTTTACCGTTAGATGGAGACATTTATTAAATTATTTTGCATCAAGTCTGCTTCTAATTATGGACGTTTGGCAGAGATAAAGCAATAGCTCGTATAGGTGCATGTATTAAGATTGTTTTACTGAAACAAGCAGTGATCATAGTGCGAATGTAGGCAAATTTACTCCGCTGTTCTAAATCTGGCCCTCGTACCCATCCAGGTCTGTGTGATTTAAAGATGAAGGCTGAATGGCCACCAATTTCTGACGGCGGTAGACAAGACAGACATTCTTATTGCCTCATCGCGGCCTGAAAGCTGGCCTTCACTCTCCTTATGCTGTATTATTATTGCTGTATCATCGTATGCTCCCATGCTGATTTTTGCCATACCAAGCTGCGTGACTGTATTGGACAAGGGGTCATTGCGGTCGAACTCCTCGGGAGTTACCGGGTTCAAATCTTTGCCTGGTCTTCGCATGACCCGACTGAGGTGTTCGTTGCTTTTTCTGTTTGTCTCGGCAAATTTTAGTATAGTACACGATAAATTAAGGTACTGCAGTTTCCTTTCACCTCTTTCTAATTCATAATTAAATGTTCGTACTCTCATTCGACACTGTAATCTGCAGTATTTGGAGCGTCGTTAAATAAACCATAACTCAAATGAAATGTGACGGCAATATGCAAGCTTCGTTGTTAAGCTTTGCAGAAGTAGAGGGTGTCATGTTCTGGTTGAGACCCCGTAATTTGTATTTTGGACATCAGTGTTTCAGTTATCGATTCTGAGATTATTCGTGATGTTTCTCAATCACCCGTTCATGTTGCTGGGAACTGCCTGCCACGTCATTTCCAATTTTTCTTCGCTTATTATTCTCAAAGACGATGGTGACATATTGGCAATAATAAGTTCATACATAGAGCTCAGTACTTCTGCGATGTTCTGACGGAGTATCTTTCCAGTCATTTGATATTTTTTACGGCTGCGAATGTGTTCTCGGGCTTTTTGTTTCGTATCGATTGTACTAATTATAGTCTGCTATTTTTAACTGTTTAACCTCCACGCGAAGTTTGAAAGTGCCTTCTTACGTAAGTGGAAACATGTTGCGGTAGCTTTAGTTTCAAGAATTCCTCCAAAGGCGTGTATTACAACAGCTTGTCTGTCACGGAATAATTCCCATATATATATTTAAAATTTGTATCTATTGTACGGATATAGCTGCTCGCCCCCTCCTGAAGGTTCCCTACGTGGTTACTGGCGCACTAATCGAATGTGTCACTGCATGAGTCGAGTCGAGTGCAGCTGAGTGCGTGCTTCTGCTGCATCTTACTGAGTGACGTTCGATTTGACTAGACTGCAGTCTATTCGATTAGTCTGCCATTAGCCCAAGCGTTATCTGAAGATTTGTCGATAGAGTAGGATGGCACAGTAGTGCCGCTCTACACTTATATTTGGAAGGTAGTTTATGCGAATCTCGGTTGGGTTACTGGTTAGTTTGAGTAAAGTATTCTTTGTTTTCTTCAGACTACTCAGATTTACATAAGCGAGCCCGTCGTCACCCTGCATTACGGTATTACTTACAGACATTAGAAAACTTTCTAACGTGTAGTACCAGTAACTAGAAAGTCTCAATCGATTCAACACTGCCTGGCAACGGTTTTAGCAAAGAGTCTCTTTGATGAGTGCTTTCATTTGGAATATTTACGGCAATGTATTCCATTTTCCTTCAGTTCCGTGTCAGGTTTGTAGGAAATATTCAGCAGCATGACTTAACCCCCTTGCTGTAATATACTTAATGAGCATCGTGGCTGAGTGGGTAGGGCTTATGCATCGTATTCTGAAGTTCCCGGAGACCGGCCATCTTGTCTGATGCTTTTCTCATCTTTTCTGAGCCTCTCCAAGCAAATGCCTGGATATTGTAAGAAGGTAGGCCACGACCGCTTCCTTCCATATCTTTTATAATTCATATTCACTTTTGATCTTAGAATATGACGTTATATTTTCTGAACTACTGAAAATGCAGCTAAATAAGTAGGATAGTGCCTTTAAATGAAGCAAGGCCATTTTCCAAATCTCCAAAACTACGATTCCGTGGATTTAAACACGAATATGTATATTTGGGTCTACACCGGAATTAATCGGGACATGTATTTTTTGTTCGTATTGAACCTATTTGGAGCATTCTTGACGAGGAAAATACGTAAGTACAGATAAAAGAGATTTCTGGCTCTAGGCCCTGTGTTCATGTTAAGTTGTCGTTTGTTAGCACGGCATGGCGCGTCTCCCGGTCTCCAGTTCCCCAGCCAGCCTCCAGATACGGGGATAGCTGCAAATGTAGTGTATCAGCAGCCGCGGATAAGCAACCAGGGAAGGCTGCAGCTTGCGGATTGCCCGGGGACTTATAAGCCCTCACGGTAGCAGGCTGCCACGTTAGGGACATGGCAGGGTGCCTCGAACTTGGTGGATTTCCTTGATACTGCAGAGTGGCATGTTCTTGTGAATACCGTAGTGCACTTCTAGGCTCCATAAAAGTCGGAACATTTCTTGACTGGCATAGTGCTATTCTTATGAAGTTGGTTATGCTGTGTGACTGATATCTATATTCTGACGTATAGATCCATTGCTAGACAACGACATTCACGGCGAAGACATTCCCGCGCGAACCAAAGCGCCCAACAATAGGATGTTTATTGCTAGGCAACGGATCAGTAAACACGTTTAGACCAGTACTGGGCAGTAGAAGACGGTTTTCCCGCGGCGTCCACCCAGAGGCTATATAATGTAAAATTCAGAGGGAGCAGTGGATAGTTGTCAAATTGTCGAGTTCTGGAGATGGCAGTCCAAGGTGATTGATAAGAAATGGTAGACAAGTAATTAGGCTGTGAAGTGAAGACTTCATATATGATTTGAAGTGACAGACTTATAAATCCGTTGCCAGGATACGACCAGTGAATACTGAGAATCCTAGTGCGTGTGAAACGGTGAACTGTGAAGTGTGTAGATCAGCGACAGAGCTGTATTATCTGTAGTACCGAGTTGTGAATGTATAAGGTGCAATAAATATAATGATCCAGTCCACATTGACACACATTGTTCAACAAAAAGAAATATCTAATACATAACACTTTTTTTTTAAGAAAATGTGATTCTTATTTACACCCACGACCTTAGTTGATGTGGAATTCAAACAGCATACGTTTATAAGCACTTGGAGCTTCTCGGAACTGAAGAGAGCTGAGATATGTGTGCTTTGCTGACAGTTAAGAAGTCATTTTATTTTAAAATTCTTGTGGGCTTTCCTAAACCATTCCTAGGCCACCAAGCTGCCCGATGAGCCCTGCAGTAGCTGTTGCCTCCCTCTGGACCATCTGAACTGCTAGTGACGGTTTCGAAGCCGGCAATTGTCTCCCGCACTCGTTTACGTATCTTTATTTTGCTCCTCCTCCGAGACCATTACTGCTCTTTCATTTTATCTCCTCTGTTCACAAATGAAGACTGTGCAGCAGCTGTCTCTCTTACAGCCTTATTTCTGGGCCTCTTTCCGCTTCTTTATATGAAATTACTGGAAATCGATTTGGAATCGTAACGGTCCCATTTGATAAAATGACATGCCCCTACTTCGTGCGCATTTTGTGTCGAGAGCCATACAATGCTGTGTGAATGCGTTTGTAAAAATCGTCTCTGAATGGGCTATAAAGTGCGTTAGGTTTGCAAAAGCATGTTCGCAGCATTTCTTGCCTCTTCTGAAGAATGTCACAATCACAGTAGCAATGTGGATGTTTATTATATGTCACATGAATGTACACTAGCTCTGGTTATTGTTGTCATGCTCCTCCGAAGTATTAGTGCCTACGGTTAAATCTACGTTTCTTAACGTGTGGTCCACTGAAGATTTGAGGTCCTTGAACTTTTTATGATCGGTCTTTTGAGGTTTCTGTTGAATGTGTTTCTCGTCTGGACCGCATTTCATTTTTGTTTTCCAAAGAGCGTTATTTGTATTGTGATTTTTTTATGAAGAGATTTCATACCTCCAAATTTTCTCGTATACATATTGTAACAGATTTAATCAACGCGTTGCCAGACAACAGCTCTGTAAAAACGGCCCATTACTCAACAATAGGACGAATATTTATAGCTCGTTGCTAGGCGGTAGTCAGCGCGTCAATGGACTGACGAAATAGATATCACGTGACTTATTCTCTGTGTGGCCTACGCTATGCAATAATAGAACTGTTTTCTGTGATCTGTGCAGAGTGCTAGAACCCGTTGATTTCGTTACGTGTACCACCCTGCACGTGACAATATGTGAAGATATTTATGTGAGTAAAAATTAAAATGTTAATCAAGTGAATTCCAAAGAGACAAAAACGTGTGTATTATAAAATGTCTTCTTTAAACACGCCACCAGGTAACTAACTACTCGTACTTTTGTGATTAGTTTGATTGTGATTGTGCTGAATCTGTACAAAGTTTCCAAGATTTCCGGCATTCTCCTTCAAACATTTTAGACTGCTATTCGCGATTGGTCTTTAGTAGATTTCAGTCCTTAATTGAAATTATGACATGAGATAGCTAAGATTTTGAGGACTTGGCTGGGTCTGTTCCAGGCAGATGCAGGGGTTCTGTGCTGTCTGTACGTCAACTAGAGTTTCAGGTCATCGTGACTTTTCTTTTTGCACAAGGAAATCGAACGAAGATTAAAGAGTGCCTTTCTTCTCAATGTAATGCAACGGGCAATAGAACTGGATCTAGGTCTATACTGACCTTGTAAGAAACGTCATCATGGCTACGTGCTTAGTTACGGAAGTAATTCATGTTTTGCCTTTAGCAGTTAATCTTAACAGTAACTCTCGCCAATTAAATAATCAGCAACGTTTCATTTTCACGTTTTGTAGAAATATACATTCGGTTTAATGCAAATTTTGTATTGCATAACAATTGCGTCACGAACTGCTTGAGTTGATGACGATAATACGGAGATTTTTGTCATATTCTAATGAAAAGCATCTAAATTTGTAGTCTCCAGTCGTCAGCGGTTGCGTGTCGAGTTCGGTTGCCACTTGTGGTGCTGTATTCACTTGTTACTTGTTACCGCTCGGTACCTACTGCATTGCTGTACTGCAACGTTTATTATCCTTACGGTATATGGCAATGCTACTTTAAGTTCGAAAGCTCATAATTAAGGATTAATGAAGATATGAGGCAATTATCGTGGCCTAGTTCTTAATATTGTCTAAAAAATTTCCTGGAGAGACGGAAGAAAACCACGGGCATGATTCAGGATATTCGGCAGTTCGGTCGAGATTTGAACTGCAAATCTCTGGAATGAAAGTTTACAGCCGTTACATGTCGGCCTGCGATATCGTGTTCACTCTCGTTTTCAAGTATGGGCTTGCTTCTGTTGCGTCTGTTTTCCATTGAAGGAAGTGCAGAAACAGTTTGAATACTGAAGACGGTGTGAGAGGGTTGGTTCAGCGAACCTCACACTGGAAACATTACATGAAGAGCAGGAGCGAGGTGTGCACGGATAGTCATATTAACCCCGCGGTTAGGATTTTGACAACCCCAGCTTTCGAGGGTGTGTTTTGTGCAATTTTCAGCGAGATCTGTTGGCGCGGAAAATTAATCTACCGTACTCCGATTTGTATTTCGGTTTTTCACTCCACCGATTTTGTTGTAGCAGCGCAAACGCAACCTGTATTCTAGAGATGGTAATTTATCATTCTCGTTTTGCGGCCGTGAATTATTTCGTTCTTCACAATGAACGTCGGAACTGCGCCCCCCTCACCAGCGGTATGTTTCGTCACTTGTTTTGTCCGCTAATCGCGCCGCTCTCCGCTGAAAATGGACTGGGATGTCTCTGAAAGGGAAGAAGCGCCCATGTAATGAATACAGTGAATTCGCACCTCCCTTCCTCCCAGCCAAGTACAAAGCTTTCCATTCACCTTGTTTAGCAACCAGAATATTTTAAGGATTTGCTGAGAGAAGGCTCGTTGTGCTTGGGTATGGAATTGTTTTCCATAAGCGGTACGAGTTTGAGTCGTATCTCTTGACAGGAACAAAGAGGCTTAGAGCTGATTTCATACGTCTACTCTTTCCGTATTATAATTACAGCAAACAATGTGGTAACCCTTAAAATTAATTAAGGTGCAGAATGGTGGCAGCACTGGACCGTTCAATAAAGCTAATTCCAGTTTCTTTCCCCCTTTGGCGCTACGGCCCCAATTTGGGCCTTGGCCTACCTCCATGAAACTCCCCGTTTCACTTCTGTTTACTAGATATTAGACATTCGGTAGGATTCCTTGGGTGGGTGATCAGCTCGTCGCAAGGCCTCTGCCTGTACACAACCACAGAAAAAAGCGCACACACACACACACATACAAACACTGAACATCCATGCCCTGAATGGGGTTCGAACCCATGATCCCGGCTTCCGAGCGAGCTAAGACAGTGTATGCCTTAGAACTCTCGGCTATCATAACTGGCGATAACCCTGCTTTCGAAATATTATCGAAGCATCTGAAGCTCTTTTCTTTTGGAGGACTTCTGCGGAGATCGGTAAAATGTACTGTCACGGGCTTTCGTAAAACGTGAATCCGCTAAAAAAAAAGTGGAGGAGACGTGTGTCACGTGTTCGGAACACAAACGTTATAGGGCTGTGAGAATCCATAAAAGTTGATTTACTTTCTCCCGATATGCCACTGTTGGTTAGTGGCGCTATAAAAACAGAGGCGCCCGTGACTGATTGAAACTCGGTTTCACAATTCTGCTGGCGCGATGTAGACTGATGGGGGGCAAGAAGTTCGCATATATCACGAAGAAGCCCTCTCCTGCCTGGCAAGACTTTTAATCAATGGCTGCTGAGATCCAGAGGTCGCAGTTTGTTCCTCTCGTATTCGCAGCTTGTTCTGGTAATCTTATCCTCTCCACACCCTTCAACAGAATGGATACTCGTACTGGATTGGTTTTCTTTTTTTACTTAATGGCAGTCTCTGTCAAAGTGAGGGGCAATACATCTGTATGTTGCTACACAATTTGTTTGTTCATAAGATAAAGAAGAGTGAAAAAGCATATGTATACTTTACTCTTTTATATAACCCGTATGCCTCGGTGTTCTATTGATATATATTCTATACTGATTTGTTGCTACATAGCTAATTGCACTGTGGAATATAGTGTATAGAGCCGTAGCCTCTGTTTCTTTGTATTTCGTGAGTTTTTACATAGTGTAGACGTAATATTTCTTTATACATTTGTCGGTTTTTTGAGAAATGCACCCAGTATAATGTAAGAGCTAGGCCTATGAACGTTAGGCGCCAAACTATAGCGAGCACAATAAATTTTATTATAGACCTCCAGTGTCAGATTTAGTTCAAGTCCATCTCATAGATTAAAAATGGAACGGGCATGTACGGTCTCCACATAATCGTCGCTTTCATTTAGTGCAAAGCACGCCTAAGAAAGTAGTTCTTTTTGTAAGTTCGTGGCGATGACATACAGATACGGTCATTTACTTGTTGGACGTCATCCATCGTCCTGTATTTTTATTTAAAACAATGTTTCAGAGACTGGAAAGTGGACTCTGCCTCCGTCCTTAGGTAAAGCGTCTACTCAGTTTGGTCCAGTTGATAAAGCTAGTCCCTATGTCCGGACCAACATTGTTTTGAATTAAAAAAGAAACAGGTCGATGCATGTCCAAAAAGTCGATAATTGTTAAGAGGGCCTCCTATGTGTGGGTATATGTGCCTGAAGTTAACAATCTGTTATTTAGTCGCGTTTTTACAAGACGATCCGCCAGGTTATGATTAAAAACTTCAAAGCGAAATAACTGCAAAACGGCTTGCCACATTTTAGACCAAGAATCCGCTCTTGTGCATATCGTGATCAGTCGTTTTTGTTTCCCATTCGCCCTAAAACATTATTGACAAACATGAAAATATGTAAGATTTGAGGTTTTCACGGCGGTGACTATGTCTTCTGGGATGTGGAGCCGTATAGATCTTATGTGAAACTACATTTCGGAGAAACTCAGTCTGCAGCCACCTGCTTACGTTGGTTCCTCGCTCGAGGATTTTTCTACCCTGAAGATGGAGGCGATACGTTCTTCTGAAACGTCGGTTCACACAAGATCTACATGTCGACACTTCCAGAAGACGGCATTCTTCATGAAAATATGTTGTACAGTCAGTTCCTCCCTGACTGTATCGGACTTCGCATACCAAGAAGAGGTTTGAGAGTCACCGTTGTGAAACTATTAACATATTTTACAATATGCATATACAAGGTGTTTCACGACTTTAGGGCATAACTGCAGGAGGTGATTTCCTATGTCTTTGTGATAAAAAAAGTTCATATAAACATGTGTCCGATTTTGGACGATTACGGAGTTACGGCCGTTTTAAACTCAGAATAGAAGGTAACGATCACTGACAATAAACGAAACAAAATAATAAACCATTATAATACATGATACATTTAAAGTATGAATGTAAAGTTAACTTCGTGAAATTACCTTTAATTTGAATTGATTGGGGCTTAAAGCTGATTTTCGAAAATGTCACCGCCGGCCGCAACACAGGCTGTCGCTCGGTTGTGAACCGCGCCGGACATAACCCCCCACCCCCACCCCCGGGCCATAGGTATCTCTCAAGTATCGAGATAACGAGAACGTTCTGTCTGTAGCTGGCAAAAATAGCGACGCGCCAGATGACAGACGCGGTTCACACGAGGGACGTGTACGGGAATGAAAAAAAAACGGTCATAACTCCGTAACCGTCAAAAATCGGACACATGTTTATATGGACTTTTTTCATCACAAAGACCTAGGAAATCACCTCCTGCAGTTATGCCCTAAAGTCGTGAAACACCCTGTATATTCCGTCTACACGGGATGCATTTTAATTTTATATGCAATGTTTTATCATTGCAGTGAAATATTTCTACCTTCCCGCCATCTTCAGGCTAAGATACAAATTTCAAAACTGCCAAGGAGACCATTGGGAAGACAAGGCAGTAGGTGGGTGAACGATATTAAAATGGATCTTAGAGAGGTAGGATGGGATGGCATGGACTGGATTGATCTGGCTCAGGATCGGGACCAGTGGAGTGTTCTTGTAAACACGGTAATGAACCTTCGGGTTCCATAAAATTCTGAGAAGTTCTTGAGTAACTGCACAATTGACGGCTTCTCAAGAAAGGCTCGGCTCCGTGAATGAGTGAATGATGAGTGACTGGAAAGAACAGGCCGTTGGCATAAACATTTCCACCCTTGTTTACAAGAGTAATGCAGTACCTCAAGTTCCTACCGGTGTTCTTTGCTATCCATGAAGTTCACTTGCTCTCAGTTTATAAACGTCATCTGAATAAAACAAAGTAGAACGAACAGAATTCAAATTGCAGGAGGAAAATAATGCAAAATATCGTATTTTAACAGAATCCGTTTGTTGTTATGCACTTCTTGTGTGTTCTTCGTTGTTCGTTCTTGACTTTATTTGGTTCTGCACCCTCACTTGATCGTAGTGCTGTGTGTAGATGTTCTGCATAGTGTGTTTGCTCATGTTAACCTTTTTGCGTGTTAGACGTTGGTCTGGTTATTGTCGGTTGACTGTCATCTACATATTTTGACAGTGTTTCAACTGCAGAAGTTATATGGCGCCGCGAGAGATAAAAATATTCAAGATTTCCTGTACTTCCGTTTGTCCGGAGCGTGATCACTAGGTCAGGGAATTCTGAGCAATTTCCGTCTATCCATAATCGTTGCTGTCTTCCTCTGATTAGCAGAGTAAAGATAAAACTATCCCTGTAACAGACCGTGAAGGCTCCTACATTTTCTGTGGACATTCGGCTCACAGTTGGCGGTAAGGTTGTCAGCCTTACATGCCGGCCGCCCTTTACCCCCAGGAAGATTCCTGATACTCATTTCTGCTAGAGGCTGGGTTAACCCCAGGGCCAGAGTGCGGCTAAAAGGATTAGGTAAATCGAAAAAAAACTCCAGTGACCTCATGGGGACTCGAACCCGCGACCTTCCGACTTGCAGCATAGTGCCTCAACCAACTACGCTACCGCATGCCCCCGAGTAGTAGCGTATGTTACGTTAACATGAAGAATAAAATTGTTGAAGCTTTACTGCTTAACGTGTTCGAATATCCGTTAGCACACACCACAGAAGATGAGGAAGGTGAATGAATGGGTAAGCCATCAGTAATTCTTAATGTGCTGTGTTACTCTGATGACCCATGGGGGTCACTGCGGTCAATACGAGTGACGGGTGAGGCCATGTTGACGAACGCCATGGATGCATGCTGGTGTTTGATGTCTGCATACAGATTGAACTGCTGTGACTCAAACTGGCGTCTCTCTTTCCCTTTGCTCCGAATAATGATGGCGCATCTCATGAATAGGAATGATGCTTTGTGTCCGACTGTGTAATGGCTGATCACAGCTGTCACGAGCATCATGTTAACTGCCCATCTTCCATTCAAAAGTACTCTGTTTTTCCAAGTTTTCTCCTTAATTGTAAACGAGTGTCTGAATGTCACGCCATGAGGACTCTCAAGGAAGTGTGGGGATACATCCCCATGTTGGTGCATGTTCCACCGTGTTAAGCGATCTTCCAGGCTACCTGAAATGTTACCATGTAATTATGCTAGCTATTTTAAATTTAAACATGCCTTATTTATTGAATACGATAATATTCAACAGCAAAAGAAATTGTGGCTTAAGGCTTACAGATAAGTGTGAGAAGTGGGGGGTATTGTTTCTATAATGGCTCCCTTGTAGCTTGTAACCCGGATGTCTCATGTGCCCTCGAACACACGATACTTGGTAAGTGTGGCTGTAGCTTCTGATATACCGCCATTCAGCTCTCGTAGCGGCGGTACCTTTGAAGAGCACACTTCGTGTTTTGCATAACACGTTCCAGAAATGAGTGGAATTACGTTTCGGTGAAGATGTGGGAATTTAGAAGATCTTCGCATAGTCATGCTTTTGGCGAAGCAATATTTTGATTATTAGAGATCATAAAGGAACAGTTGTCGAATGTTAAATTTTACCCGATTCAGTGTCTAGAAAAATAAAAGTTTATTTCTATTGCAAATGCGGGATGTGTTCTCACAAGCATACTACAACTAGAAAGTCTTTTCTTCTCGGGGAAAGCAGTCAAGTGAAATATGTATTTGAACAAACTACAAACTTAGGTTTAGGGCACGCGGTATTGTAGTTTGTTGATGCACTATGCTACAAGACGGAAGGTCGTCTCTAACAGGCCTCTAACAGAAATGAGTACCAGGAATATTCTTGGAATGTTCTTGGGTGTAAATGGCGGCCGGCGCATAGGGCTGACAACCTTGCCGCCATCTATGAGCCGATTATCTAGAAAATGTGGGACCCTCAACATCTCACAACTCTATGGGCCTCCACGGCAAGTTACAAGGATATCTTTACTTTTACTTCTTTTACTTTACAAAGATACGTGTTGTCAGTTTGAGGGATATATAAACATATGCTTCCGGCAACTTGGCGCAGTCCTACGATTGGGTAACGAACAGTTTTCGAACGTATGGTTGCATATTGGCCTCCCTTTTTACCGAAACTGTGCGTTTTGCTTGGTGGCTCGTACGTAAGGCATAAAGCATACTCCTGAAATGTGACGTCAATACAAGAATCGTGAAGAATACAATGAATGAATGATGAATGAATACAAGGTTGCATATTTCCCCTTCTGTTTACCGGATCTCCATACATTATACAGTTCTTTTAGAGGAAGTTACGCAACCGTACTGTAACGTGTATAGCTAGGCGACGGTGCGGTAAACATCTTGCATAAGCGCACTGAACAATAGGTAGGATGTTTTGAGCTTGTTGCTAGGCAACATTCAGCGCGTCAATGGACTGGCGAGATAGCTATCACGTGCCTGACTTTCTTGCTGCGACAGTTGCTATGCATTGGTTCGGTAAACACGTTTCAACAACAGAGGTTATGTTTTTTTGTGTTGTCGGTGCCGCGGCTTTATAACGAGATTCCAGATATAACAGTTTCAGTTGTCCCATGTGGATGCGGTTTCGAATACCTCCACCGTGACCCTGCTAGTCGAAGGAAGCGACGAAAAGGGAAGTCTCATATTTGAGACAGTAGTATATGGTCTCCAGTACGAAGGGACTCGGACCCGAGAAAGCGTTCGCTGGCAAGGACCAGCAGCATATACAAATGACAGACCCGTCCTCTCGTCAGAGAGGGCGCCCACAAAAAACAACCGTAACTGTCAAACAGTAATAAAGATCTGGTCGCAAGCCACAGACGGGTGCTTTATTCCAAGACAGACTGGCCGACTGACCGTCGGTCGTAAAATGAGACTCAGACTCAACAGTTTCAGTTTTTAAGTGAGACTGAGGAGTCCAGGAGGGTTCAGTAGTTGAGAACTGAGAGCGAATTGGAACCAGGAGTACAGAAGAATACAGGAGGTCGGCCTATGATTATTTAGAGTGTGATTTGAAAACTTCGTTTATGTGTAATACTGGGAAATATGTAAGTCAGCGGTAGCTCTGTATTTCCTGTATTTAAGTGTGATTAAGAGAGATTGTAAGCAAGGTGCTAATAAATCCAATCATCCGAACTAGAACCCGTCCTTTTCGTCACGCGTACCACCCTTCACGTGACAATATTTATAAAGTAACCTCGAAGAATACATCCGTGTTGAAATATTGCGGTATCACAGGCTGCAGGTAATGCACCATTTGGACTCAGGTTTGTTCTGTGCGTAGTCCTCAAGGGAATATATCGCTGACAAAACAGAGCGACGTCGTCGTGAAATGAAATTCCCATTCCCATGACATCGCGTCGCTCTGTCGTTTGTAGTGTTCAGGATGTGAAGAGTCTGACTTACGCGCGATCTCGAATCGGCTGGAAGGAAATGCTCGGTCTGCACGTACGCGCAATATAGCGTTGTGCGGCGATGTTACATCCGGCACTCTTCCTGCGCCCGGTAATTCGGACCGCTCTCCCTGGAGTTGTCACTCACCACTTTATGGAGAATCAATACACGAATGTGAGAGTTGAGGATCTCACGCTGGTCACTCTGAAGATTACTGTCCTTTGGGATGTGCCGACGCCCTGTAGTCTGGTGGACCCTGTGCTACGAAGGTGGAGGCTACACGTTACGCCAAAACCTTGGTAAAGATCTACCAGATCACATGGCGTCAAATCCCAGAAGATAATAATCTTAATTCGGGAATCGTTTGTACAGGGTGAGCAGAGGAAACGCATGTTTTTCACATAAGAATAACTTTGTTAATTTTCAAGATAAAACCTTTTTAAATACACAAAAAAGAAGGTACCTGAATGCAATTTTAACTTACGTACGGAAAATAATGTCAGTCAGATGACGTCCTTGCTGGACATACATTTGGAGTCTCCTCAAAATTCTGCATCGCATTCTCCAAAATGTCTTTCGGCACAGCTGCGATTTCTTGACTAATAGGAAGTTTCAGCTCTCGGATCTTTCATGTACACTCTTGCCCTGAGGTATCCCCACGAACCGATAGATCAGGGGAGTGCGGGGGCCAAGAATCATCACCGAAACGGGAGATCACATGTTGGGGGAACTTGCGTCGAACAACTTCCGTCGATGCTCTCGCCGTGTGAGCTGTGGCACCATCCTGTTAGAACCACATCCGTCTCGATGTTTACCCGACGCCTAAGGAGTTCTGGATGCAGGAAGTTGTTTAACAGCGAAGCGCAGCCCAGCAGATGGTCATATTCTGGCGTTCAGGCGTCATATTACAGTATTGTTAACGTCTCTGTGTTGATAAAGGTGCCAAACTGTGTCGACTCTTTCAGGAAAGTCGGCCGTTTGTCTGTCTACTACTGATGACTGAAATTCGGACAAGTGAATGGACAAACAGACAAATAGACACAGGTACGTTCACACAGCTTCCTTCTGACCTCCCCCCCCCCCAAATAGCATAAATAAAAATATCCTTCTATGTCTGCACAGCGAACGCCCATACCTGGAGCACCAAATGAAGAAAATATAGAATTAATTTTAATAACATGCGAAGTAAGTAAGTAAGAAGCGCAGCAGATGGCTACAGAGCTTCGGAAACTTAGAACTAGAAATTATTAGCCCAGTAAATGGCTTTAAAGCACAGTCAACGAGATAAAAGTGGCAAATTCAAATTTTAACGTAGGCCTACACGTATGTTTCAAGAAGTCCCACAAGAAGCGTAACACCTTACTGGTATGTCGAAGACAATAACATTTGCCGCACAGACGGGAGCAGAACGGATTGAGTGGAGGCGCCGTGGAGGTGACAGTGTGTATTGATTTTAATTGGGTTTGAAACTCACGAGAGTCCTGATTGCAGTCCTAATCTCTCAGTTTATAATTTCTGAATGGGCGCACGGAATTAAAATAAGGGGCTGCCGGCCTACAAGTTGGGTGCATGATTCATAATGAATCACTTAAGAGAACTTCAACAGATACTCACATAGAATAATATTTGTGTTTTAACTTCTTAAGAATGAATGGCATGTGCGCGTGTGTAGACTTGAAAGGAGTCTGACGATGGGGTGTGCTGTACAGAACTGTAAGGTTTCTTATTTTGGACTCTATCCATCGTCTGGTATATAGAAGACAAAAAAAAAAAAAAGCGTTTCGGAGACTGGGA